>NW_028161105.1:7500-60442 GCF_964263955.1 Coregonus lavaretus
TTTCTCTACTCCAGTCAGTCAGAGCTGTGTTTCTCTACTCCAGTCAGTCAGAGCGGTGTTTCTCTACTCCAGTCAGTCAGAGCTGTGTTTCTCTACTCCAGTCAGTCAGTCAGAGCTGTGTTTCTCTACTCCAGTCAGTCAGAGCGGTGTTTCTCTACTCCAGTCAGTCAGAGCGGTGTTTCTCTACTCCAGTCAGTCAGAGCTGTGTTTCTCTACTCCAGTCAGTCAGTCAGAGCTGTGTTTCTCTACTCCAGTCAGTCAGAGCGGTGTTTCTCTACTCCAGTCAGTCAGAGCGGTGTTTCTCTACTCCAGTCAGTCAGAGCTGTGTTTCTCTACTCCAGTCAGTCAGTCAGAGCGGTGTTTCTCTACTCCAGTCAGTCAGAGCGGTGTTTCTCTACTCCAGTCAGTCAGAGCGGTGTTTCTCTACTCCAGTCAGTCAGAGCTGTGTTTCTCTACTCCAGTCAGTCAGTCAGAGCTGTGTTTCTCTACTCCAGTCAGTCAGAGCGGTGTTTCTCTACTCCAGTCAGTCAGAGCGGTGTTTCTCTACTCCAGTCAGTCAGTCAGAGCGGTGTTTCTCTACTCCAGTCAGTCAGTCAGAGCTGTGTTTCTCTACTCCAGTCAGTCAGAGCGGTGTTTCTCTACTCCAGTCAGTCAGAGCGGTGTTTCTCTACTCCAGTCAGTCAGTCAGAGCGGTGTTTCTCTACTCCAGTCAGTCAGTCAGAGCTGTGTTTCTCTACTCCAGTCAGTCAGTCAGAGCTGTGTTTCTCTACTCCAGTCAGTCAGAGCGGTGTTTCTCTACTCCAGTCAGTCAGAGCGGTGTTTCTCTACTCCAGTCAGTCAGTCAGAGCGGTGTTTCTCTACTCCAGTCAGTCAGTCAGAGCTGTGTTTCTCTACTCCAGTCAGTCAGTCAGAGCGGTGTTTCTCTACTCCAGTCAGTCAGAGCGGTGTTTCTCTACTCCAGTCAGTCAGAGCGGTGTTTCTCTACTCCAGTCAGTCAGAGCTGTGTTTCTCTACTCCAGTCAGTCAGTCAGAGCTGTGTTTCTCTACTCCAGTCAGTCAGAGCGGTGTTTCTCTACTCCAGTCAGTCAGAGCGGTGTTTCTCTACTCCAGTCAGTCAGTCAGAGCGGTGTTTCTCTACTCCAGTCAGTCAGTCAGAGCTGTGTTTCTCTACTCCAGTCAGTCAGTCAGAGCTGTGTTTCTCTACTCCAGTCAGTCAGTCAGAGCTGTGTTTCTCTACTCCAGTCAGTCAGTCAGAGCTGTGTTTCTCTACTCCAGTCAGTCAGTCAGAGCTGTGTTTCTCTACTCCAGTCAGTCAGTCAGAGCGGTGTTTCTCTACTCCAGTCAGTCAGAGCGGTGTTTCTCTACTCCAGTCAGTCAGAGCTGTGTTTCTCTACTCCAGTCAGTCAGAGCTGTGTTTCTCTACTCCAGTCAGTCAGAGCTGTGTTTCTCTACTCCAGTCAGTCAGAGCTGTGTTTCTCTACTCCAGTCAGTCAGAGCGGTGTTTCTCTACTCCAGTCAGTCAGAGCTGTGTTTCTCTACTCCAGTCAGTCAGTCAGAGCTGTGTTTCTCTACTCCAGTCAGTCAGTCAGAGCTGTGTTTCTCTACTCCAGTCAGTCAGAGCTGTGTTTCTCTACTCCAGTCAGTCAGAGCGGTGTTTCTCTACTCCAGTCAGTCAGAGCTGTGTTTCTCTACTCCAGTCAGTCAGAGCTGTGTTTCTCTACTCCAGTCAGTCAGAGCGGTGTTTCTCTACTCCAGTCAGTCAGAGCGGTGTTTCTCTACTCCAGTCAGTCAGAGCGGTGTTTCTCTACTCCAGTCAGTCAGAGCGGTGTTTCTCTACTCCAGTCAGTCAGTCAGAGCTGTGTTTCTCTACTCCAGTCAGTCAGAGCTGTGTTTCTCTACTCCAGTCAGTCAGAGCTGTGTTTCTCTACTCCAGTCAGTCAGTCAGAGCTGTGTTTCTCTACTCCAGTCAGTCAGAGCTGTGTTTCTCTACTCCAGTCAGTCAGTCAGAGCGGTGTTTCTCTACTCCAGTCAGTCAGTCAGAGTGGTGTTTCTCTACTCCAGTCAGTCAGTCAGAGTGGTGTTTCTCTACTCCAGTCAGTCAGAGCTGTGTTTCTCTACTCCAGTCAGTCAGAGCTGTGTTTCTCTACTCCAGTCAGTCAGTCAGAGCTGTGTTTCTCTACTCCAGTCAGTCAGTCAGAGCTGTGTTTCTCTACTCCAGTCAGTCAGTCAGAGCTGTGTTTCTCTACTCCAGTCAGTCAGAGCTGTGTTTCTCTACTCCAGTCAGTCAGAGCGGTGTTTCTCTACTCCAGTCAGTCAGAGCTGTGTTTCTCTACTCCAGTCAGTCAGAGCTGTGTTTCTCTACTCCAGTCAGTCAGAGCGGTGTTTCTCTACTCCAGTCAGTCAGAGCGGTGTTTCTCTACTCCAGTCAGTCAGAGCGGTGTTTCTCTACTCCAGTCAGTCAGAGCTGTGTTTCTCTACTCCAGTCAGTCAGTCAGAGCTGTGTTTCTCTACTCCAGTCAGTCAGAGCTGTGTTTCTCTACTCCAGTCAGTCAGTCAGAGCGGTGTTTCTCTACTCCAGTCAGTCAGTCAGAGTGGTGTTTCTCTACTCCAGTCAGTCAGTCAGAGCGGTGTTTCTCTACTCCAGTCAGTCAGAGCTGTGTTTCTCTACTCCAGTCAGTCAGAGCTGTGTTTCTCTACTCCAGTCAGTCAGAGCTGTGTTTCTCTACTCCAGTCAGTCAGAGCTGTGTTTCTCTACTCCAGTCAGTCAGAGCTGTGTTTCTCTACTCCAGTCAGTCAGAGCTGTGTTTCTCTACTCCAGTCAGTCAGTCAGAGCGGTGTTTCTCTACTCCAGTCAGTCAGAGCTGTGTTTCTCTACTCCAGTCAGTCAGTCAGAGCTGTGTTTCTCTACTCCAGTCAGTCAGAGCTGTGTTTCTCTACTCCAGTCAGTCAGTCAGAGCTGTGTTTCTCTACTCCAGTCAGTCAGTCAGTCAGAGCTGTGTTTCTCTACTCCAGTCAGTCAGTCAGAGCGGTGTTTCTCTACTCCAGTCAGTCAGAGCGGTGTTTCTCTACTCCAGTCAGTCAGTCAGAGCTGTGTTTCTCTACTCCAGTCAGTCAGAGCGGTGTTTCTCTACTCCAGTCAGTCAGAGCTGTGTTTCTCTACTCCAGTCAGTCAGTCAGAGCTGTGTTTCTCTACTCCAGTCAGTCAGAGCGGTGTTTCTCTACTCCAGTCAGTCAGAGCTGTGTTTCTCTACTCCAGTCAGTCAGAGCTGTGTTTCTCTACTCCAGTCAGTCAGAGCGGTGTTTCTCTGCTCCAGTCAGTCAGAGCGGTGTTTCTCCTCATGTATTTCCACAGCAACAGCAGCTGACTGTCTGACACTATGTACTGTATGTATCCCTCCATATCCTCTCCTCTTAACCTCCACCTCCTATTTATCATCTTTAGACTCCTCCTCTCCCCTCTCCTCCTCTCTCCTGTAGCCACACATTCACCCAAACAGCCAGCCACAGGCCCATCCACCCAGCACGCCAGCCAGCCAGCCAGCCAGCCAGCCAGCCAGCCAGCCAGCCAGCCAGCCAGCGACATTCACCCAGCCAGACATCCACCCAGGCATCCACCCACCCACCCAGACAGCCAGCCACCCACCCAGCACACCAGCCATCCAATCAGCCAGCCATATATCCTACTCCACTCAGCCAGCCATATATCCTACTCCACTCAGCCAGCCATATATCCTGCTCCACTCAGCCAGCCATATATCCTACTCCACTCAGCCAGCCATATATTCTACTCCACTCAGCCAGCCATATATCCTACTCCACTCAGCCAGCCATATATCCTACTCCACTCAGCCAGCCATATATCCTACTCCACTCAGCCAGCCAGCCATATATCCTACTCCACTCAGCCAGCCAGCCATATATCCTGCTCCACTCAGCCAGCCATATATCCTACTCCACTCAGCCAGCCATATATCCTACTCCACTCAGCCAGCCATATATCCTACTCCACTCAGCCAGCCATATATCCTGCTCCACTCAGCCAGCCATATATCCTACTTCACTCAGCCAGCCAGCCATATATCCTACTCCACTCAGCCAGCCAGCCATATATCCTACTCCACTCAGCCAGCCAGCCATATATCCTACTCCACTCAGCCAGCCAGCCATATATCCTACTTCACTCAGCCAGCCAGCCATATATCCTACTCCACTCAGCCAGCCAGCCATATATCCTACTCCACTCAGCCAGCCAGCCATATATCCTACTCCACTCAGCCAGCCAGCCATATATCCTACTCCAGTACACTACAGTAGGATAGCGGCTTTCCAGTGAAGTGAAAAACAGGAAATTGAATGACATTGTTGGGAGCGTCAGTCGGTCGGTCTGCATCAGTACAGAGTAGAGACAGATAGAGAGAGGCAACAGCTTCCTCCTCTAATACAGAGCTGGGAGCTGGACACACTAAAGGGAGATTAGGGAATCCTAGGAAGAAACCTAGGGGGGGTGTGTCTTGGCCTATTGCGTTACTGTGCTTGGTTTCTTATTGTGTTATTGTGTTTGGCTGTGAGTATGTGTGTGTGTTATACAGCCTGTGTGTGTGTGTGTTATACAGCCTGTGTGTGTGTGTGTTATACAGCCTGTGTGTGTGTGTGTGTGTGTGTGTGTGTGTGCCCATGTGTGTCTATTGCGGCCTAGCATTGTGGTTCTAATGGAGATCTTCCATTAGGGCTGATTATGGATCGGTGATTAAAGATCAGACCAGTCACAGCCAGTCTCAGGTATCTGTGGGACCAGGGAATAGGGACAGACAGACAGGGACAGAGAGACAGACAGCAGCACACTGACCACCCTGTACCGGATCACCACCCTGTACCGGATCACCACCCTGTACCGGGTCACCACCCTGTACCGGATCACCACCCTGTACCAGATCACGCCCCAAATGGCACCCTATTCTGTATATAGTGAACTACTATTGACCAGGGCCCTATGGCACACTTTTCCTAGTGCACTACCTTCGACCGGGACCCATACTGTAGGGCTCTGGTCAAAAGTAGTGCACTATATAGGGAATAGGGTCCCATTTGGGAGGCACCCCAGACCAGTCTACCAGCCCTAGCTCAGCCAGTATGCTAAGACCAGAGATAGAACCTAGATTGTGACTTCACTCTCAGGAGTCAACCGGTATCTCAGTTAATTCATGTGACAGTCAAGGTACAAGCAGACATTAGCAAGAAATCAGAATCAACTATCAACTCCAATTTACACTATTACACTAGCTTGGTCAACTCAATGCGATGGAACAGTATTTCCCCTATATATATATGTATTCTCTAGACAAGACTTGAATCAGTGGAAGCGATACATGCCAATATTTTGAGTTAGGAATCAAATGAATGGAACAGAAATGGGCAGTCATCTGGAGCAGTAAGATCCTGACCTCCAGATGGCAGCTAGCCCCCCCCCCCCCCCCCAGGGAGAGCGTGGGGGGTGTCAGAGATACTGCTGTGTTGTCCACCTCTAAGAGAATAATCCACTGTGATGTGATGTGGCTTCACATCTGCTGCTGAGCTCACCACAGGAATCAATAACCATGTGGTCAGTCAGCCCACCACTAGCCAGCCTCTGACCAGCCCTTAACTAGTCCCAAACTAGTCCCTAAACAGCCTCTGACCAGCCCTTAACTAGTCCTCTAACCACCCATCATCAGCTAACCAACTACCCTCCCAAGAACCACCCAAACTCATATGTGTAGTTTTATAAAGTGTTTTGTTGTAATGTCCAGATACCTTCAAGGCAAAACTCAGTAATGAGGTCAGGATACCATGTTTTATCTGTAAACCAAGCCTCCATGTTTTTTCTCAATTTCTCTCTGCCACCACCATAGCAACTTCAGTATGGTTTACTACACTATACCACTGCTACTGTGCAGACCCATTCAACCATGGTTAACTACACTACACTACTGTAAACAGTCCCATTCAACCATGGTTAACTACACTACACTACTGTAAACAGTCCCATTCAACCATGGTTTACTACACTACTGTAAACAGTCCCATTCAACCATGGTTTACTACACTACACTACTGTAAACAGTCCCATTCAACCATGGTTTACTACACTACACTACTGTAAACAGTCCCATTCAACCATGGTTTACTACACTACTGTAAACAGTCCCATTCAACCATGGTTTACTACACTACACTACTGTAAACAGTCCCATTCAACCATGGTTAACTACACGACACTACTGTAAACAGTCCCATTCAACCATGGTTTACTACACTACACTACTGTAAACAGTCCCATTCAACCATGGTTAACTACACTACACTACACAGTCCCATTCAACCATGGTTAACTACACGACTGTAAACAGTTCCATTCAACCATGGTTTACTACACTACACTACTGTAAACAGTCCCATTCAACCATGGTTAACTACACTACACTACTGTAAACAGTCCCATTCAACCATGGTTTACTACACTACACTACTGTAAACAGTCCCATTCAACCATGGTTTACTACACTACACTACTGTAAACAGTCCCATTCAACCATGGTTTACTACACTACACTACTGTAAACAGTCCCATTCAACCATGGTTTACTACACTACTGTAAACAGTCCCATTCAACCATGGTTTACTACACTACACTACTGTAAACAGTCCCATTCAACCATGGTTTACTACACTACACTACTGTAAACAGTCCCATTCAACCATGGTTAACTACACTACACTACTGTAAACAGTCCCATTCAACCATGAGCACATCCCAAACGCTCATAATAATTTTGCTATTTGCGACCCGTGGAAACAATTTGGAAGACGACGACCACGACAACAAAACATTTGCTGAGAAAGCTGCACCACTCGGTCAACAAGAGTTCTTATTATCAGATGTATCAGGTTAGGATATCATGTTAATGATATATTAGAGACCCCACTGAACGATTCAGAACATGAACAATCATGTTTGTCTTGCTAAAATGTATTTTATAACATAAAGAAGACACATTTAATCACCAAAGCGTGTTTTCACCCTCTCTGGGCAGAGTGGGTGGACACCCTGATTACTGTTCACCCATTTAGAAATAACAGTCCTACGTTGGAAAGAGTCAAATTGTGCGCCCGTGTGTGTGTGTGTGTGTGTGTGTGTGTGTGTGTGTGTGTGTGTGCATGATATGCACGTGTGTGTGTGAGGGAGGGAGCGAGAGGGAGTGCCGGTGTGTGTGTGTGTGTGTGTGTGTGTACATGAATGATGTGTGTGTGGTATGCACGTGCATATGTGTGCCTGTGCCTGTGTGTGGCCATCCCAATGTGTTATCCAGTGAGTCCCCAGTCAGCCGTGCAGCGAAGCAGAAGACTGTTAGGTGAGTCACTACAACGCAGAGAGAAGTCCCCAGTCAGCCGTGCAGCGAAGCAGAAGACTGTTAGGTGAGTCACTACAACGCAGAGAGAAGTCCCCAGTCAGCCGTGCAGCGAAGCAGAAGACTGTTAGGTGAGTCACTACAACGCAGAGAGAAGTCCCCAGTCAGCCGTGCAGCGAAGCAGAAGACTGTTAGGTGAGTCACTACAACGCAGAGAGAAGTCCCCAGTCAGCCGTGCAGCGAAGCAGAAGACTGTTAGGTGAGTCACTACAACGCAGAGAGAAGTCCCCAGTCAGCCGTGCAGCGAAGCAGAAGACTGTTAGGTGAGTCACTACAACGCAGAGAGAAGTCCCCAGTCAGCCGTGCAGCGAAGCAGAAGACTGTTAGGTGAGTCACTACAACGCAGAGAGAAGTCCCCAGTCAGCCGTGCAGCGAAGCAGAAGACTGTTAGGTGAGTCACTACAACGCAGAGAGAAGTCCCCAGTCAGCCGTGCAGCGAAGCAGAAGACTGATAGGTGAGTCACTACAACGCAGAGAGAAGTCCCCAGTCAGCCGTGCAGCGAAGCAGAAGACTGATAGGTGAGTCACTACAACGCAGAGAGAAGTCCCCAGTCAGCCGTGCAGCGAAGCAGAAGACTGTTAGGTGAGTCACTACAACGCAGAGAGAAGTCCCCAGTCAGCCGTGCAGCGAAGCAGAAGACTGATAGGTGAGTCACTACAACGCAGAGAGAAGTCCCCAGTCAGCCGTGCAGCGAAGCAGAAGACTGATAGGTGAGTCACTACAACGCAGAGAGAAGTCCCCAGTCAGCCGTGCAGCGAAGCAGAAGACTGTTAGGTGAGTCACTACAACGCAGAGAGAAGTCCCCAGTCAGCCGTGCAGCGAAGCAGAAGACTGTTAGGTGAGTCACTACAACGCAGAGAGAAGTCCCCAGTCAGCCGTGCAGCGAAGCAGAAGACTGTTAGGTGAGTCACTACAACGCAGAGAGAAGTCCCCAGTCAGCCGTGCAGCGAAGCAGAAGACTGTTAGGTGAGTCACTACAACGCAGAGAGAAACTAGGCCAGCCTGGATGTGTGTGTGTGTGTCTCAAATAAACTGGAGAGAGAGAATGTCACATAACAGCTGGAGAGATACAGGGTGATACAGTACACACACACACAACACAACACACACCACCCCACACAACACACCCAACACAACACACACCACCCCACACAACACACACAACACAACACACACTCAATATGATACAGGAAAGGCAGTACGACACACACAACTATCATACCAGGACAAGCCAAGCAGGTGAAAGGTCATGTAACGGTAGCCCATTAACATCAATTCTAAGTATAACACACACACACACACTCTCTCTCTCTCCTACGCAATTCCACCACAGATAGTCTTGACACAAGTTCCCATTGTCACTCTCTGATAGTGGACTTTATGTCAGACGAACACACACGGCGGGCCTGTGAATTTAAAGAGCGACTGCCTCTAAAAAAACAACTAATACCTTTGAAAAAAGGCCTATGTGGCATCACAAACATTTATTCTAGTGTCAAAATTGACTACAAAGTGTAAATAGGATAATTTGTGTCATAAAGTCAGTCTCGTCTAAAACAGAGTATGGAACCTTCGTGCGTCACGACGAGTAAATGAAGGTTGGGTTTGGATTACAATTATGTCAACAAATCAAGCCCCCTTTTGCCAAGCCCCATGAGCAAATCGCCCCTCCACCCACTTCGCTTCCCTTCATTGAATGGGGCTCTGTTGTTTCATAGCCCCCCCCCCCAATGCATTCAATGTATCACAGGCTCTATACGGATTGACCATGCCTCCACAGCCAAAGTTCTATGGTTGACATGCCCTGCTGAAGGACCCCAGTATGCGGTCGGAACAGGTGCTTGGAGTTCGTTGGTCCCCAAAGTCTGCAACCACTAACGCTAGCGGTGGTGGTGAATATAACCAGAGATACTGGAATATGACGACTTCTCTGGTATAACCTAGCTAACGATGTTAGATAACATTATTGCTGGTTATGTAGCTAGCCATCTTTTGCTAAAGCGAGGCAGGCTAGCTAACGTTTTAGCTAAAAATGTTAGCTAAAACCTCATTACAACTTAGTTAGGTCGTAGCTCATACACGTTTATTGTGTGTATTGTCTAGATACTGCTGGTTATGTAACGTTATCATTTGATAACGCTAGCGAGGCAGGCTAGCTAGCTACAGGCTAACTAAAGTTAGCCTACAAATCGGATTTGCAATTTAGTTGGTAGCTCAAAACAAGTGTATTCTGTATTGTCTAGGGCAGTGTTTCCCAACCCTGATCCTCCAGTACCCCCAACAGTACACATTATTATTGTAACCCTGGACAAAGCACACCGGATTCAACTTGTCAACTAATCATCAGGCCCTCAATGAGATGAATGAGGTGTGCTTGTCCAGGGCTACAACATAAAGGTGGACTGTTGGGGGTGATGGAGGACCAGGGTTGGGAAACACTGGTCTAGGGCAGAACTAAATAATGGATGCAGCTATGGTGGTAGCTAACTCATGTCTCAGTTTGACTAATACAGTCTGGAGCTACAGTCAATCTGTAAAGGATAGAATGATGGCTTCTACCAGTAGGATGTTAGGCGGGTGAAATAAACATTGCTTTTTAGAGTTGAACTGATGATACGACAGAGTGTCAGAAGCACAGTGTACTTTGTTTCACGTCTGTAGGCCTTACCGTCGCTGAGATATTACAATTTGTACGTCCGAATTCAGGGTCAGAAGGTCGCGGGAGATGATGCACAAGTCAACGGCTAAAGCCTTTTCCAAGAACGGCACGGAAACGACACAGCTGGACTCAGATGAACTAACTCAATATTCTCAAGATAGGAATGTCCTATCAACATGACATGTTCAGGGGTTATACAATAACGTGAGCATGTTAAAATGAAATAACAAAATACACACATGCAAATTATATGTTAATTTAAGCGCATATTGCACGCTGTACGCATTAAATAATTGACAAAATTAGTATTTTTCCACCTAAGTTATTTATTTTGACCTACGAATGCAATTAGTCACACACACACACACACACACACACACACACACACACACACACACTACTGAACTAACCAGAGGTAATACTTTGAGGGTTTTAGTGAGCTTGTAACAGCGGACTCCATATACTCCCATTTTGATTCTGTTCATCCTGTTCTAAACCCTTTGCGCTAGAGAAACCAAATTAAACATTAGACTGCTTCACACTACCATTACCTGAGAAAATCTCTTCCATACCATTTCTACTTTTAAACCAATGGGACAGGAAAAAGGGCGCAACACTCGCTCGCCATTAAAAATACGTGGTTTTATTAGACAAGTTTAAAAAGATCGACATTTCGGGAATTCAATGGCCTTCTTTAAACCACGGCAATATATGCTTACAATTCAATGCATTCCAATGGCCATAGACCTTCAAATGGGGAAATGTCAATTCGCAACTCCTCCTACACCTTCTATGCCTGACTCACCAAACCTTTACCCTCCACACAGTGTGTGTGTGTGTGTGAGTGAGTGTGTGTGTGTGTGTGTTTATTAGCAGTAAATATAAAATATTCATACAGGTAGATGTCATTACAGTAGGTGAAACATCCAGACAGGCAGATGTCATTACAGTAGATGAAACATCCAGACAGGCAGATGTCATTACAGTAAGTGAAACATCCAGACAGGTAGATGTCATTACAGTAGGTGAAACATCCAGACAGGTAGATGTCATTACAGTAAGTGAAACATCCAGACAGGTAGATGTCATTACAGTAAGTGAAACATCCAGACAGGTAGATGTCATTACAGTAGGTGAAACATCCAGACAGGTAGATGTCATTACAGTAGGTGAAACATCCAGACAGGTAGATGTCATTACAGTAAGTGAAACATCCAGACAGGTAGATGTCATTACAGTAGATGAAACATCCAGACAGGTAGATGTCATTACAGTAGGTGAAACATCCAGACAGGTAGATGTCATTACAGTAAGTGAAACATCCAGACAGGTAGATGTCATTACAGTAGGTGAAACATCCAGACAGGCAGATGTCATTACAGTAGGTGAAACATCCGACAGGTAGATGTCATTACAGTAGATGAAACATCCAGACAGGCAGATGTCATTACAGTAAGTGAAACATCCAGACAGGCAGATGTCATTACAGTAAGTGACTAACATTTTTGTTTCTGCCCTAGCACTACAAAGCTGATTCAAATAATCAAAGCTTGATGATGAGTTGGTTATTTGAGTCAGCTGTGTAGTGCTAGGGCAGAAAACCAAAACATGCACCCAGGGGGAGCCCCAGGACTGAGTTTGGGAAACCCTGATTAGACAACTGTCTGTGTGCACACTAACATTATACAGACTAATTGGTCAGCAGAGGGCTAGACGAGGCCATCCAGACAAGCAAGATATCTGTTAAACATGGGACGAATACAGGCCTATTAATATCAAACAAAAACAGAATGAGCATCTGTCATTCTGTCATGTGAGTGTGCAGACTGGTAGTGGTTCCTGAGGGCATTTATCAGCCAGTGGTCCTCCTTCCTTCCTTCCCTCCCATCTCTTCTCCTCCATCTATCACTCTCTCCTCATCCCTCTCTCCTTCCTTTTTCTCTCTCCTGAGTGTGTGTGAGAGAGAGAGAGAGGCACCAAGCAAGATTTCTCTCAACTAAATTGCTAGCTAGCTAGCTAGCAGACTTGCTAAAAAAAACAAGCTTGCTTACCTTCTCACTCAGACAATCTTTTTTGCTTTCTCCACAAAACTCCTTCCAGACGTCAGTCAACTATAGTTTACATGTTGTCAACAATCTAACCCAACCCTGTCTGTTAGTTAATCTAACCCAACCCCGTCTGTTAGTTAATCTAACCCAACCCCGTCTGTTAGTTAATCTAACCCAACCCTGTCTGTTAGTTAATCTAAACCACCCCCGTCTGTTAGTTAATCTAACCCAACCCCGTCTGTTAGTTAATCTAACCCAACCCCGTCTGTTAGTTAATCTAACCCAACCCCGTCTGTTAGTTAATCTAAACCACCCCCGTCTGTTAGTTAATCTAAGCCAACCCTGTCTGTTAGTTAATCTAAGCCAACCCCGTCTGTTAGTTAATCTAACCCAACCCCGTCTGTTAGTTAATCTAAACCCAACCCCGTCTGTTAGTTAATCTAAACCCAACCCCGTCTGTTAGTTAATCTAAACCAACCCCGTCTGTTTTGCCCCATAGTTGCGCACGCGTCGGTTGTGTTGCTAAACTACCAACCCGTCTATTGGCTATTGCTTTTTGGTATTAGTTTAGGGTTAGGCATAAGGTTAGCAGTGTGGTTAAGGTTACGTTTTAAAATCACATCTTAAGAAGACAAATGGTAGAAATAGGCGGGGTTTATGACTTTGTGGCTGTGGTAACCTAGAATTAGCTTGACCCGAGTTACTGCCCTGATGACACAGACGGCTTCATCAACAGCGGTGATGTGTGTTTATGTGAAAAGTTGTATAAAAAAAATATGCGGTTTGATAAACTAGTAGGTTATTTACCCAGCCAAGCAGATACAAGTAGTAGAGTCATTTTGGTTTTGAAGTGCATGATAAAAAAGCTTTGTCCTTACTTTATAACAAAATACAATTGACCACTTGGCTGTCTGTTGTATCACCCTGTCACAGGCCCTCCCAGTCAACTCCACCTCATAAGATGAGGAAGTACATTGTTTATGAGGATTGCCTGCTGCAGTTGTTCCAGAGATGTTCAGTTTGCAGCTGAACATGCGACATAGAGCAGACCAGCAAGGGGACCCTTAGCAACACCAGACATGCCCTCGCTGTGAGTATTCCTAGAAATGGAACAGGGAGGACACTTGAATCAGGTTGCTGACATTTTACCTGGTCAAAGGTCAAAACAGTTTTGAGTTTTGTTCCAATTCACCTTCCTAACCTAGCCTGGTGGGACCAGCCTGATGGCTGCTTTTACCATTCTATTTCACTTCCCATATCATGATATCAGAAGTGAATAGAAAGGTGAATGCAGCGATCAGGTTGGTTCCACCATGCTAATCATAATCACCATTGATAATGTAATCAGTGCTCTGTGTGTGTGTTTGAGTGTGACCGACCAGTATCTTTGATGAGGGGCCAGGAGCTGATCTACGCTGCCATGCCCATCAATGGTTTAGTCTGACGTGTTCAAACTTCAACATAGTATCTGTTTGTGTGTCAGATATCACCTCTCCTAACTGCCATTGGTAATAGAACATGTATGTATGTGTTCACAGAAACATGTATGGAGCCAGCACATGGAGACTGACAGACAGGCTTGATACTGATGTCTGAATGGAGAGAGACCTGGCACTCGGCATTCAAATGTTACTAGACGCAACTTATACTTGTATTGTCTTTTTTAATGGTATCAGTCAATATGGGGAGGGGGAAACACTGTATTCTGCACCAGGGCCAGGGACTTCCTGGTTTATACGGAACACCACACAGGATGATATGACGAGTCTGACATGTTACCAAGATAACCCCATTACCACCAGACAGGAAGGTATGACCACTATGATATGTTACCAAGGTAACCCCATTACCACCAGACAGGAAGGTATGACCACTCTGACATGTTACCAAGGTAACCCCATTACCACCACACAGGAAGGTATGACCACTATGATATGTTACCAAGGTAACCTCATTACCACCAGACAGGAAGGTATGACCACTCTGACATGTTACCAAGGTAACCCCATTACCACCACACAGGAAGGTATGACCACTATGATATGTTACCAAGGTAACCCCATTACCACCAGACAGGAAGGTATGACCACTATGATATGTTACCAAGGTAACCCCATTACCACCAGACAGGAAGGTATGACCACTATGATATGTTACCAAGGTAACCCCATTACCACCAGACAGGGAGGTATGACCACTATGATATGTTTGCCAAGGTAACCCCATTACCACCAGACAGGAAGGTATGACCACTATGACATGTTACCAAGGTAACCCCATTACCACCAGACAGGAAGGTATGACCACTATGACATGTTACCAAGGTAACCCCATTACCACCAGACAAAATGCTGATAGGCACAGTATCTGTATCGGCTGGGAATGACAATGAAAGGTCAAAGGTGCACATTGTTTATATTAGCAGAACACTGCTTCTATGGTATTATGTAAAGGGTTGTTTATTCTACATGGACCTGTTACTAC
The DNA here is from genome assembly GCF_964263955.1 of Coregonus lavaretus. Taxonomy (NCBI): domain Eukaryota; kingdom Metazoa; phylum Chordata; class Actinopteri; order Salmoniformes; family Salmonidae; genus Coregonus; species Coregonus lavaretus. The sequence continues at coordinate 22,139 of NW_028161105.1, forward strand.
ATAAAAAAATTAATCAAAACACTTAGTTTAGAATATCTACATAAATTCAGCAATTGCATTCTTCTCATATTACTCTGTAGTCTACTGACCTATTCAAAGCTCCCTCCGGCATCTCACCCTACATCTGCCTGTCGTTATTGAACTCAACCTGCAGGAGGTTTGTTTGTTGTGATTGAGTGGGGGGGGGGAACAGCTGCGGGCAAGGTTCTGACAGATGGGTGTGTCTTGGTGGTGGCAAGGACACACCCAAGAAACACCCCCCTATCAAACCACACCCCCAAGCCAACTCGGGTTTGGCTTCTGTCATGGCCACCAGCCTTTCTTGAGGAGCAAGCCAACAAAACGAGGCCAGATCAGCGGGTGCAGTTCCCCTTTAATGCTGTGCCTGGTTCTAGGACAGTTTGTGTGCTGCCAGAGGAACAGGCTGACCCTCATACCATCTACCACGTTATCTCTCCTACCTCACACAGAACACACACACAAGTCCAGTCACGCACCAAAAGGAAGACACCACAAAGCTAAAACATCTCACTATCCAGGCATTTGGGTGAAAACACGTCCCAGTGACGTCCACGATGTAACAATACGGCGTTGACTAGTTCCTCATTCATGGTCACCAGAGCATATTGCATATTTGACGGTGGTGATATCTACAGCTGTGACGTAACAGGAAACATTCAGGCCTACAGATCCACGAAATGAACACTTGTAGTTACATTTTTGACATTGGCATGTTTTGTACACTCTGCGGTATACCCTAACAATGGTGCAGTAAAATCTTTTAACATAATTTTCACTATTTTTTAATTTTTTTTTAAATTTTAGTCATTTAGCAGACGCTCTTATCCAGAGCGACTTACAGTTAAGTGAGTGCATACATTTTTTCCATACTGGTCCCCCGTGGGAAACAAACCCACAACCCTGGCGTTGCAAGCGCCATGCTCTACCAACTGAGCTACATGGGATTTTACTATATATATGTTAATGTAATTAAGAGTAAAAGAAGCTGAAATGTTTTGTGCATTAGTACATGTAGTCCAATCAGCTGTTAGGGCTTGTGGTGATGTCCAGTGGTGTAGTCCAATCAGCTGTTGGGCTTGTGGTGATGTCCAGTGGTGTAGTCCAATCAGCTGTTAGGTCTTGTGGTGATGTCCAGTGGTGTAGTCCAATCAGCAATTGGCCTTGTGGTGATGTCCAGTGGTGTAGTCCAATCAGCTGTTAGGGCTTGTGGTGATGTCCAGTGGTGTAGTCCAATCAGCTGTTAGGCCTTGTGGTGATGTGCAGTGGTGTAGTCCAATCAGCTGTTAGGCCTTGTGGTGATGTCCAGTGGTGTAGTCCAATCAGCTGTTAGGCCTTGTGGTGATGTGCAGTGGTGTAGTCCAATCAGCTGTTAGGCCTTGTGGTGATGTGCAGTGGTGTAGTCCAATCAGCTGTTAGGCCTTGTGGTGATGTCCAGTGGTGTAGTCCAATCAGCTGTTGGGCTTGTGGTGATGTCCAGTGGTGTAGTCCAATCAGCTGTTAGGCTTGTGGTGATGTCCAGTGGTGTAGTCCAATCAGCTGTTAGGCCTTGTGGTGATGTCCAGTGGTGTAGTCCAATCAGCTGTTAGGCTTGTGGTGATGTCCAGTGGTGTAGTCCAATCAGCTGTTAGGCCTTGTGGTGATGTCCAGTGGTGTAATCCAATCAGCTGTTAGGCTTGTGGTGATGTCCAGTGGTGTAATCCAATCAGCTGTTAGGCTTGTGGTGATGTCCAGTGGTGTAGTGGAGGGTAGACAACTAAACAGTTTCCCCACGTTTTGTGGAAAAAATGCATTGAAAGTTTAGGGAGCGTTACTTTATTCACCGCGACTGGCGATCACAGTTTACCCCAAACTATTTTTGTTTTTTTTTACCACTTTATCACTGGTGATGTGGTGTTAGTTTGTCCCAGAGAAGCTCAGGACACACAGAGACAGGGAACACACAGAGACAGGGAACACACAGAGACAGGGAACACACAGAGACAGGGAACACACAGAGACAGGGAACACACAGAGACAGGGAACACACAGAGACAGGGAACACACAGAGACAGGGAACACACAGAGACAGGGAACACACAGAGACAGGGAACACACAGAGACAGGGAACACACAGAGACAGGGAACACACAGAGACAGGGAACACACAGAGACAGGGGACACACAGAGACAGGGAACACACACACACATGGCCACAGTCAGGATGACATGACAGTAGCCACAGCACACTGAACGTTCCCGTCAGCAGACAGTCGCTCCCATGTGCGAGTGAGGAAAAACAGAGAGAGAACAATGTGTTTTCCAATTAATACTTGTGGCTCTGCCAATGTGTGTAAATGTGTGTGTGTGTGGATATGCATATGTTCCCACCGGTAGTGACACGGCCTGGATGTGTGTGTATATGAGGGTGTGTGTGTGTGTGGTCTGTGCGTCACTGTGCCGTAGAGAGTAGCGCTGAGGGCTTGCTCTGCTGCATTTCCTGTCGTTGGGTCATGTGACGTAGTACAGCGAGGAGGGCAAGAGGGAGGGAGGAAGGGAGAGATGGAGAAATTGAGAGGGGCTACTGGGCAATTCCACGTTAACGGAGACTCCGATTTTTCAGTTAAAATGTATGCCAAATCAAAACCGTTGATTTCTAAGTTTAACACACTATACGACTCTATGCACAAGGACTATTTTTAACAATTTACACCGACATTTTTACAAAGAACACATTTACTGGAAGAACTGTGCAGATGCAAAGTTTGGTAACAGATTTCCGGTCAAATCTCACTCATTCTACATGTCCACGTTTTCCAACAATGTAAATATCTGCTCCGAATGATGATTAAACTATGTCTGAAGAAAGAATGGGGTGTCACATTGACTTAGAAAAAAATATATTTTGGTTATTGAACTACAGTAATTGAAGTGGATTTACACCCGGTAACGGAATTTCATCATTGGTCCCTGATCTGTACTACACAGAAATAAATAATTATGGATATTAAAGTCATGCTCTTCATGGTGATGTATCCTAAATAGGTACATAAAAAGGTAGAAATATGCAACATCTTCCTTTGTACTGTAATATCCTCCTCTGTACTCTATAGTCCCGTGTAGCTCAGTTGGTAGAGCATGGCGTTTGCAACGCCAGGGTTGTGGGTTCGTTTCCCACAGGGGACCAGTATGGGAGAAAAAAAATTATGCACTAACTGTAAGTTGCTCTGGATAAGAGCGTCTGCTAAATGACTAAAATGTAAATATCCTCCTTTGTACTGTAATATCCTCCTTTGTACTGTAATATCCTTCTTTGTACTGAACTGAACTATACTTTTATTTGCTGTACTGTACCATCCAAACTTGTGAACCCAACTGTGGTTTGGGAAATTCCGTTACAGTTTTTTTGGAAATGTTGTTACCAATATCAGTAAAAACACGAACTATTTGAAAGGGATACCTTTACTAGTTACTTTGAACTTTCATTATGCTCCCTTCTCATGAGGGAGAGAAATTAGAAAATATATTGTTTGATAACAGAATTAAGGCACAAAGCAATGAGCCCAAAAGTAGTGCACTATGTAGGGAATAGTGTGCCGTTTGGGACGCAAACAGACTAGATGAATACAAAAACAAATCAGAGAAAAAGGCGACAGGCCGACTCTCTTTCCTTGACGTGTCATCACTGACATCATAGCCGGCAGACGGACGCCCGCCGCTCTCTCAGCAGGGAATAATGTCAGCTCTGTGATATCGTTACGGTTACCCACAGTTATCCCTACACAGGGACAGCTGTTTTGACACAGATTCCTCTGAACACACCTGGGTTTCATCCCAAATGGCACCCTATTCCCTATATCGTGCACTAATTTTAACCAGTGCTCATAAGGATCTGGCCAAAAGCAGTGCACTCTATAAGGAATATGGTGCGATTTGGGATGCGGACCTGGTACCGCACACTGGAGGGTAACTGAGGTTAGTTAGGTTAGAGGCAGGCCGGTGACCAGACTGACGGGAAAGATTCAACATCTCAGGTGCCACCCTACTGCTGTTGTGCCCTTGAGCAAGGCACTTAACACCTAACCTGCTCCAGGGGCACTTGTCTGCTGCGGGCCCTGTGCTGCTTCCCGCCTGTCGTGTTTGCGGTGTGTCGGGTTTCGGTACGCACACAGCATAACAATTCCTGGACAAAAAAATACATAGTATTCTATTTCTTGAGTAACAGGAGTCCCTTCTCTGCTCAGCATTTCAAAATGGTGGGCGGATGGATCAACGGAATAAGAGCGGAAATCAATTAGGTGAATGAAGCAGCCAGCCAGGTGTAAACAGATATGTAGCAGGCTAGGCAGTACCGGTCCGGTCCTGGACTCTATCTTCTTCTTTCTACGCTCGGCCAGCCGGCACGCACCTTCAAGATATTTCTGTCCTGATCCAGATTACCCAGAAATCCTGCTAATACCCGGCCAATCCTAAACCTCCCACAGAGCAGGCAGGGGCTCAGAGGGCAACCATACACTCAAACCTCTACCTACCTTTAAAGGGGAACTGCACCCGCTGATTTTGCCTAGTTTTTTGGAGGCTTGCTCCTCAAAAAAGTTGGCTTGGGGGAGTGGTTTGATGGGGGTGTTTCTTGGGTGTGTCCTTGCCACCACCAAGACACACCCATCTGTCAGAACCTTGCCCGCAGCTGTTTCCCCCCCCCACTCAATCACAACAAACAAACCTCCTGCAGGTTGAGTTCAATAACGACAGGCAGATGTAGGGTGAGATGCCGGAGGGAGCTTTGAATAGGTCAGTAGACTACAGAGTAATATGAGAAGAATGGAATTGCTGAATTTATGTAGATATTCTAAACTAAGTGTTTTGATTAATTTTTAAATGTAGTAACAGGTCCATGTAGAATAAACAACCCTTTACATAATACCATAGAAGCAGTGTTCTGCTAATATAAACAATGTGCACCTTTGACCTTTCATTGTCATTCCCAGCCGATACAGATACTGTGCCTATCAGCATTTTGTCTGGTGGTAATGGGGTTACCTTGGTAACATGTCAGAGTCGTCATACCTCCCTGTCAGGTGGTAATGGGGTTACCTTGGTAACATGTCAGAGTCGTCATACCTTCCTGTCTGGTGGTAATGGGGTTACCTTGGCAAACATATCAGAGTGGTCATACCTTCCTGTTTGGTGGTAATGGGGTTACCTTGGTAACATATCAGAGTCGTCATACCTTCCTGTCTGGTGGTAATGGGGTTACCTTGGTAACATGTCAGAGTGGTCATACCTTCCTGTCTGGTGGTAATGGGGTTACCTTGGTAACATGTCAGAGTCGTCATACCTTCCTGTCTGGTGGTAATGGGGTTACCTTGGTAACATGTCAGAGTGGTCATATCATCCTGTCTGGTGGTAATGGGGTTACCTTGGTAACATGTCAGAGTGGTCATATCATCCTGTGTGGTGTTCCGTATAAACCAGGAAGTCCCTGGCCCTGGCCCAGAATACAGTGTTTCCCCCTCCCCATATTGACTGATACCATTCAATTCATTAATTTAAAAAAGACAATACAAGTATAAGTTGCGTCTAGTAACATTTGAATGCCAAGTGCCAGGTCTCTCTCCATTCAGACATCAGTATCAAGCCTGTCTGTCAGTCTCCATGTGCTGGCTCCATACATGTTTCTGTGAACACATACATACATGTTCTATTACCAATGGCAGTTAGGATAGGTGATATCTGACACACAAACAGATACTATGTTGAAGTTTGAACACGTCAGACTAAACCATTGATGGGCATGGCAGCGTAGATCAGCTCCTGGCCCCTCATCAAAGATACTGGTCGGTCACACTCAAACACACACACAGAGCACTGATTACATTATCAATGGTGGTTATGATTAGCATGGTGGAACCAACCTGATCGCTGCATTCACCTTTCTATTCACTTCTGATATCATGATATGGGAAGTGAAATAGAATGGTAAAAGCAGCCATCAGGCTGGTCCCACCAGGCTAGGTTAGGAAGGTGAATTGGAACAAAACTCAAAACTGTTTTGACCTTTGACCAGGTAAAATGTCAGTAACCTGATTCAAGTGTCCTCCCTGTTCCATTTCTAGGAATACTCACAGCGAGGGCATGTCTGGTGTTGCTAAGGGTCCCCTTGCTGGTCTGCTCTATGTTGCATGTTCAGCTGCAAACTGAACATCTCTGGAACAACTGCAGCAGGCAATCCTCATAAACAATGTACTTCCTCATCTTATGAGGTGGAGTTGACTGGGAGGGCCTGTGACAGGGTGATACATCAGACAGCCAAGTGGTCAATTGCATTTTGTTCAAAGAAATACAAAGCCATTCGTGACCTACCGGCTCGATCCTGTCCTATGTAGCAAAATGTAATTTTTTTTTTTTTTTTTACATTGGATAAAAGCAGAGACTCAGAGCTAGAAAATGGTTTATCATACACTGCCATTGAGAAACACTGGGAAAGTAATTCTGCTTTAAGTTGATAAACTTGTAACCCCACTTTTGAGAAAATGGCCTTTGAATGTTTTGGTACACCTACTGGAGAGCTCTTCTTTGTCTACACCCATTCAGTATCGTTCACACTCTCTTAAGCCTTAGCCACACCCATCTCTTTAAGGATTCACACGTGAGGCCATGTGCTAAACATAGTAAGGTAGCGTAGTAAACAACCAAAGATTTCAAGACTAAAAGCTGTGACAGTAGTAGCAAAAATACACTTTATCTAGTCCTTGGCCTATATGCTAATTGGACTTTGGTGCAGGTCGTGCTGTTCTTCTCATTACTGTCTCTGGTAAACACTAGAAATCAAATCAAAGTTTGTCACATGATACAGGATACAGAAGGTGTAAACGGTACAGTGAAATGGTTACCTGCATATTTGCATAGTAGCAATATCCAAAAATAGAAAGTGTCCAGATAAATATTATATTATATTTTATAATTATTAGATGATTCTTACCCAGACACACTTGTCTAAATTGATTGGTCATGTGAAAGAAATGCTATAAACCACCCCCCCCCCCCCCCAGCCACATCTAGCTAAGTGGATGGGTCACTATCAGACATGTACACATGTTCATGAAACACAATAGATTAACGTAATCACCCCCAGACACACCTGGCTAACTTGATGGGTCATGTAATCATGTAGCTAGCTAGCTAAACAATTAATCTAAACGATGCCATCAAGACTTCTGGGAACTTGGAAAAATACGAGGTCAAATCATAACGTCAGTGATCTTCAGGTCGGAACGTCGGGCTCTAGAAAAAGGCATGAGTTCCCGAGTTGGAATTCCGAGTTGGATGACCGTTCAAAACTATTTTTCCCAGTCAAAGCTAGTTTTTTTCAGAGTTCCCAGTTGTCTTGAATGCGGCAATAATCCCAACCCATACTACTAGCAATACAAACTGATTTTCATAGCAAGCCACCATGCATGAATCTGCAGGTAGCTAAGGCAAACCAACTAGGTTCAATGTTAACTAGCTAGCAAACATTAGGCTATAACTAGCAATGCAAATAGATTTCTGAGATACGAATAATATTACTACACAGATCATACGCATAACGTTAGCTAGCTGTCTAACAGTACACTTTAACTTGCAATGAAAATGACGTTCTGAAAATTAGAAACTTATAATATCTGAAAATGTAGCTAGCTAGACTATCTTATCCGTATACATGGATGAACGCTTCTCCCTCTCTGTCGGATGCCATGGTTGCCCTTAGTTTGAAGATGTAATCCGGAGACAGGTGTTTTATACAACAGCCTTCTTCTGTGTGTTCTCTTTTCGACCTCCTCCGCATATTTGCCATCAAATGCCAGAATGTTCTCCATTTCCTTAGCTATCATACTCTGCTTCCACTGATTTCAAAACTCTGTCAACTTCCTCTGGTGCCAACACTGTTGATCGCCCGTTTCGGGAAGACTCTACAATGTCTGGTTCAATTAAAATGTTTTTACCTAAATCAAGGATTTCCTCATCATCTGATTTATTTTATTTGCATTTTTTACCTAACCTTAACCACAATGCTAACCTTATACCTAACCCCAACCTTAAATGAATAACAAAAATAAAATTTTATTTTTACAGCCAATTTTGACTGTGGCAACTAGTGGAAATCCTAATTCTATGCTTTACAGATGTAGATTGACTGTAGCTCCAGATTGGATTAGATTCTGGACGGTGACGCCGTTACGGTTTGTTGCTCCTAGTTCACTGTATTAGTCAGACTCAGACATAAGTTCTACCTCTCTATCGGTCTCCCTCTCTACCAGAGCGTAGCCCAGGGCACAGGTGACTCACTAACACTCAAATCTGTCCCTTTCTCTGTACTTTTTCCTCCATCTCTCCTTTCTCTCTCCATCCATCTCTCTCACTATATAGCTCAGGGGAGAGAAAGGGATACGTCCCGAATTCTGATATAGACATTGCTTCCTTTCCCGATCCCCTCTTCTCCCTGACCACGTCAGGCCAGGTCAAAGATTACGAAGCAGAGGAGCCTGGGAAAAGGAGTTCTGGTTCTGTAAGACTATTAGGACTAAGGCAACCGGCCAGGCCCAGATAACCACTGATCTACATCTTGGGTTGTGTCCCAGTTCTCCATCCTTCTTCCAAAGTGTGCACAGATTTAAAAGCATTGGATTGGTGTAGGCCCTAAGCATTGGCTAGAGGGATTTCCACCATTGCTAACTCCATGATGGGGAGTGTACAAGTGCACACTTCTGGAAGAAGGGTGGAGAATTGGCATGCAGTCCTCGTCTTACCAGAGAACCATCGTCCTCCTCCATCCTCTCGCTGCTCCTCCTCCTCCTCCTCCTCCTCCACTCCTCCTCCTCTTCCTCCTCTTCAGACCATGACGACGCATCGCTATTGATGCAGCCACCACACATAAACATGGACAAGCAGCAGCTATGCATTGAGACACAATGTGGTCTCAGTAATAATTGACTAGCCTACCTACATTCAAATCAAAGTTGCGCATTAGAGACACCCGCTCGCTTCCAAAGCAAACATTAGCACACCCGCTAGTTAACGCTAGGTCCTTACTGTCCCTCCGCCCTACCCTTATGAGGAATGGATTAGTATTAGTAATATGCTAATAGCTGCAGCTAGATCCTCCTAACACGCGACTCCAGGGTCAGTCTAGAGGGGTTTCCACATGGAGTTATTATGATACCTCAGGGTCAGTCTAGAGGGGTTTCCACATGGAGTTATTATGATACCTCAGGGTCAGTCTAGAAGGGTTTCCACATGGAGTTATTATGATACCTCGGGGTCAGTCTAGAAGGGTTTCCACATGGAGTTATTATGATACCTCAGGGTCAGTCTAGAAGGGTTTCCACATGGAGTTATTATGATACCTCAGGGTCAGTCTAGAGGGGTTTCCACATGGAGTTATTATGATACCTCAGGGTCAGTCTAGAGGGGTTTCCACATGGAGTTATTATGATACCTCAGGGTCAGTCTAGAGGGGTTTCCACATGGAGTTATTATGATACCTCAGGGTCAGTCTAGAAGGGTTTCCACATGGAGTTATTATGATACCTCAGGGTCAGTCTAGAAGGGTTTCCACATGGAGTTATTATGATACCTCAGGGTCAGTCTAGAGGGGTTTCCACATGGAGTTATTATGATACCTCAGGGTCAGTCTAGAGGGGTTTCCACATGGAGTTATTATGATACCTCAGGGTCAGTCTAGAAGGGTTTCCACATGGAGTTATTATGATACCCCAGGGTCAGTCTAGAGGGGTTTCCACATGGAGTTATTATGATACCTCAGGGTCAGTCTAGAAGGGTTTCCACATGGAGTTATTATGATACCTCAGGGTCAGTCTAGAGGGGTTTCCACATGGAGTTATTATGATACCTCAGGGTCAGTCTAGAAGGGTTTCCACATGGAGTTATTATGATACCTCAGGGTCAGTCTAGAGGGGTTTCCACATGGAGTTATTATGATACCTCAGGGTCAGTCTAGAGGGGTTTCCACATGGAGTTATTATGATACCTCAGGGTCAGTCTAGAAGGGTTTCCACATGGAGTTATTATGATACCTCAGGGTCAGTCTAGAGGGGTTTCCACATGGAGTTATTATGATACCTCGGGGTCAGTCTAGAAGGGTTTCCACATGGAGTTATTATGATACCTCAGGGTCAGTCTAGAGGGGTTTCCACATGGAGTTATTATGATACCTCAGGGTCAGTCTAGAGGGGTTTCCACATGGAGTTATTATGATACCTCGGGGTCAGTCTAGAAGGGTTTCCACATGGAGTTATTATGATACCTCAGGGTCAGTCTAGAAGGGTTTCCACATGGAGTTATTATGATACCTCAGGGTCAGTCTAGAGGGGTTTCCACATGGAGTTATTATGATACCTCAGGGTCAGTCTAGAGGGGTTTCCACATGGAGTTATTATGATACCTCAGGGTCAGTCTAGAGGGGTTTCCACATGGAGTTATTATGATACCTCAGGGTCAGTCTAGAAGGGTTTCCACATGGAGTTATTATGATACCTCAGGGTCAGTCTAGAAGGGTTTCCACATGGAGTTATTATGATACCTCAGGGTCAGTCTAGAGGGGTTTCCACATGGAGTTATTATGATACCTCAGGGTCAGTCTAGAGGGGTTTCCACATGGAGTTATTATGATACCTCAGGGTCAGTCTAGAAGGGTTTCCACATGGAGTTATTATGATACCCCAGGGTCAGTCTAGAGGGGTTTCCACATGGAGTTATTATGATACCTCAGGGTCAGTCTAGAAGGGTTTCCACATGGAGTTATTATGATACCTCAGGGTCAGTCTAGAGGGGTTTCCACATGGAGTTATTATGATACCTCAGGGTCAGTCTAGAAGGGTTTCCACATGGAGTTATTATGATACCTCAGGGTCAGTCTAGAGGGGTTTCCACATGGAGTTATTATGATACCTCAGGGTCAGTCTAGAGGGGTTTCCACATGGAGTTATTATGATACCTCAGGGTCAGTCTAGAAGGGTTTCCACATGGAGTTATTATGATACCTCAGGGTCAGTCTAGAGGGGTTTCCACATGGAGTTATTATGATACCTCGGGGTCAGTCTAGAAGGGTTTCCACATGGAGTTATTATGATACCTCAGGGTCAGTCTAGAGGGGTTTCCACATGGAGTTATTATGATACCTCAGGGTCAGTCTAGAGGGGTTTCCACATGGAGTTATTATGATACCTCAGGGTCAGTCTAGAAGGGTTTCCACATGGAGTTATTATGATACCTCAGGGTCAGTCTAGAAGGGTTTCCACATGGAGTTATTATGATACCTCAGGGTCAGAATAGAGGGGTTTCCACATGGAGTTATTAAGATACCTCAGGGTCAGTCTAGAGGGGTTTCCACATGGAGTTATTATGATACCTCAGGGTCAGTCTAGAAGGGTTTCCACATGGAGTTATTATGATACCTCAGGGTCAGTCTAGAGGGGTTTCCACATGGAGTTATTATGATACCTCAGGGTCAGTCTAGAAGGGTTTCCACATGGAGTTATTATGATACCTCAGGGTCAGTCTAGAAGGGTTTCCACATGGAGTTATTATGATACCTCAGGGTCAGTCTAGAGGGGTTTCCACATGGAGTTATTATGATACCTCAGGGTCAGTCTAGAAGGGTTTCCACATGGAGTTATTATGATACCTCAGGGTCAGTCTAGAGGGGTTTCCACATGGAGTTATTATGATACCTCAGGGTCAGTCTAGAAGGGTTTCCACATGGAGTTATTATGATACCTCAGGGTCAGTCTAGAAGGGTTTCCACATGGAGTTATTATGATACCTCAGGGTCAGTCTAGAGGGGTTTCCACATGGAGTTATTATGATACCTCAGGGTCAGTCTAGAGGGGTTTCCACATGGAGTTATTATGATACCTCAGGGTCAGTCTAGAGGGGTTTCCACATGGAGTTATTATGATACCTCAGGGTCAGTCTAGAAGGGTTTCCACATGGAGTTATTATGATACCTCAGGGTCAGTCTAGAGGGGTTTCCACATGGAGTTATTATGATACCTCAGGGTCAGTCTAGAAGGGTTTCCACATGGAGTTATTATGATACCTCAGGGTCAGTCTAGAGGGGTTTCCACATGGAGTTATTATGATTCAGGTCATGGGTTCCTCCTCCTCACCATGTGAAAGGACCAGGGAAACCCCCCCCCCCTCCAGCTGTTCTCATATAGCTGAATAGGGCCAGAGATTTACCACACAATATAGCTGAATAGGGCCAGAGTTTTACCACGCCATCAGTATAGCTGACTAGGAACAGAGTTTTACCAAGCCATCACTATAGCCAACTAGGGCCAGAGTTTTACCACACCATAAATATAGCTGACTAGGACCAGAGTTTTACCACACCATAAATATAGCTGACTAGGACCAGACTTTTACCACGCCATCAGTATAGCTGACTAGGACCAGAGTTTTACCACGCCATCACTATAGCCAACTAGGGCCAGAGTTTTACCACACCATGTCTATAGCTGACTATAGCCAGAGTTTTACCACACCATAAATATAGCCAACTAGGGCCAGAGTTTTACCACACCATGACTATAGCTGACTAGGGCCAGAGTTTTACCACACCATGTAGCTGACTAGGGCCAGAGTTTTACCACACCATAAATATAGCCAACTAGGGCCAGAGTTTTACCACACCATGACTATAGCCAACTAGGGCCAGAGTTTTACCACACCTTGTCTATAGCTGACTATAGCCAGAGTTTTACCACACCATAAGTATAGCTGACTAGGACCAGAGTTTTACCACGCCATCAGTACCACGCCAAATCCCCTCTAGCCCCCCCAGCTGTTCTCATGGTGAAACCCTCTCTAGCCCCCCCCCCCCCCCCCCCTCCAGCTGTTCTCATGGTGAAACCCTCTCTAGCCCCCCCCCCCCCCCTCCAGCTGTTCTCATGGTGAAACCCTCTCTAGCCCCCCCCCCCCTCCAGCTGTTCTCATGGTGAAACCCTCTCTAGCCCCCCCCCCCCTCCAGCTGTTCTCATGGGTGAAACCCTCTCTAGCCCCCCCCCCCCTCCAGCTGTTCTCATAGTGAAACCCTCTCTAGCCCCCCCCTCCAGCTGTTCTCATGGTGAAACCCTCTCTAGCCCCCCCCCCCAGCTGTTCTCATGGTGAAACCCTCTCTAGCCCCCCCCCCTCCAGCTGTTCTCATGGTGAAACCCTCTCTAGCCTCCCCCCTCCAGCTGTTCTCATGGTGAAACCCTCTCTATCCCCCCCCCCCCCTCCAGCTGTTCTCATGGTGAAACCCTCTCTAGCCCCCCCCCCCTCCAGCTGTTCTCATGGTGAAACCCTCTCTAGCCCCCCCCCCTCCAGCTGTTCTCATGGTGAAACCCTCTCTAGCCCCCCCCCCTCCAGCTGTTCTCATGGTGAAACCCTCTCTAGCCCCCCCCCCCCAGCTGTTCTCATGGTGAAACCCTCTCTAGCCCCCCCCCCCTCCAGCTGTTCTCATGGTGAAACCCTCTCTAGCCCCCCCTCCAGCTGTTCTCATGGTGAAACCCTCTCTAGCCCCCCCCCCCTCCAGCTGTTCTCATGGTGAAACACTCTCTAGCCCCCCCTCCAGCTGTTCTCATGGTGAAACCCTCTCTAGCCCCCTCCAGCTGTTCTCATGGTGAAACCCTCTCTAGCCCCCCCCCTCCAGCTGTTCTCATGGTGAAACCCTGTCTAGCCCCCCCCTCCAGCTGTTCTCATGGTGAAACCCTCTCTAGCCCCCCCTCCAACTGTTCTCATGGTGAAACCCTCTCTAGCCCCTCCCCCTCCAGCTGTTCTCATGGTGAAACCCTCTCTAGCCTCCCCCCCCCCCCCCCCCCCCAGCTGTTCTCATGGTGAAACCCTCTCTAGCCCCCCCCCCCCCTCCAGCTGTTCTCATGGTGAAACCCTCTCTAGCCTCCCCCCCAGCTGTTCTCATGGTGAAACCCTCTCTAGCCCCCCCCCTCCAGCTGTTCTCATGGTGAAACCCACTCTAGCCCCCCCCTCCAGCTGTTCTCATGGTGAAACCCTCTCTAGCCCCCCCCCCCCCTCCAGCTGTTCTCATGGTGAAACCCTCTCTATCCATCCCCTCCAGCTGTTCTCATGGTGAAACCCTCTCTAGCCTCCCCCTCCAGCTGTTCTCATGGTGAAACCCTCTCTAGCCCCCCCCCTCCAGCTGTTCTCATGGTGAAACCCACTCTAGCCCCCCCCTCCAGCTGTTCTCATGGTGAAACCCTCTCTAGCCCCCCCCTCCCCCCTCCAGCTGTTCTCATGGTGAAACCCTCTCTAGCCCCCCCCTCCAGCTGTTCTCATGGTGAAACCCTCTCTAGCCCCCCCCCTCCAGCTGTTCTCATGGTGAAACCCTCTCTAGCCCCCCCCCCTCCAGCTGTTCTCATGGTGAAACCCTCTCTATACCCCCCCCCTCCAGCTGTTCTCATGGTGAAACCCTCTCTAGCCCCCCCCCCCCCCTCCAGCTGTTCTCATGGTGAAACCCTCTCTAGCCCCCCCCCTCCAGCTGTTCTCATGGTGAAACCCTCTCTAGCCCCCCCCCCCCCCCCTCCAGCTGTTCTCATGGTGAAACCCTCTCTAGCCCCCCCCCCCCCCAGCTGTTCTCATGGTGAAACCCTCTCTAGCCCCCCCCCCTCCAGCTGTTCTCATGGTGAAACCCTCTCTAGCCCCCCCCCTCCAGCTGTTCTCATGGTGAAACCCTCTCTAGCCCCCCCCCCCCCAGCTGTTCTCATGGTGAAACCCTCTCTAGCCCCCCCCCCCCCTCCAGCTGTTCTCATGGTGAAACCCTCTCTAGCCCCCCCCCCCCCCCAGCTGTTCTCATGGTGAAACCCTCTCTAGCCCCCCCTCCAGCTGTTCTCATGGTGAAACCCTCTCTAGCCCCCCCCCCCCCCCAGCTGTTCTCATGGTGAAACCCTCTCTAGCCCCCCCCTCCAGCTGTTCTCATGGTGAAACCCTCTCTAGCCTCCCCCCCCCAGCTGTTCTCATGGTGAAACCCTCTCTAGCCCCCCCCCAGCTGTTCTCATGGTGAAACCCTCTCTAGCCCCCCCCCCCCCCCAGCTGTTCTCATGGTGAAACCCTCTCTAGCCTCCCCCTCCAGCTGTTCTCATGGTGAAACCCTCTCTAGCCCCCCCTCCAGCTGTTCTCATGGTGAAACCCTCTCTAGCCTCCCCCTCCAGCTGTTCTCATGGTGAAACCCTCTCTAGCCTCCCCCTCCAGCTGTTCTCATGGTGAAACCCTCTCTATACCCCCCCCCCCCCCCTCCAGCTGTTCTCATGGTGAAACCCTCTCTAGCCCCCCTCCCCCCTCCAGCTGTTCTCATGGTGAAACCCTCTCTAGCCCCCCCCCCTCCTGCTGCTCTCATGGTGAAACCCTCTCTATCCATCCCCTCCTGCTGCTCTATATAACTCTCTATCCATCCCCTCCTGCTGCTCTATATAACTCTCTATCCATCCCCTCCTGCTGCTCTATATAACTCTCTATCCACCCCCTCCTGCTGCTCTATATAACTCTCTATCCATCCCCTCCTGCTGCTCTATATAACTCTCTATACATCCCCTCCTGCTGCTCTATATAACTCTATCCATTCCCTCCTGCTGCTCTATATAACTCTCTATCCACCCCCTCCTGCTGCTCTATATAACTCTATATCCATCCCCTCCTGCTGCTCTATATAACTCTCTATCCATCCCCTCCTGCTGCTCTATATAACTCTATATCCACCCCCTCCTGCTGCTCTATATAACTCTCTATCCATCCCCTCCTGCTGCTCTATATAACTCTATATCCATCCCCTCCAGCTGCTCTATATAACTCTCTATCCATCCCCTCCTGCTGCTCTATATAACTCTATATCCATCCCCTCCTGCTGCTCTATATAACTCTATATCCATCCCCTCCTGCTGCTCTATATAACTCTATATCCATCCCCTCCTGCTGCTCTATATAACTCTCTATCCATCCCCTCCTGCTGCTCTATATAACTCTCTATCCATCCCCTCCTGCTGCTCTATATAACTCTCTATCCATCCCCTCCTGCTGCTCTATATAACTCTATATCCACCCCCTCCTGCTGCTCTATATAACTCTCTATCCATCCCCTCCTGCTGCTCTATATAACTCTATATCCACCCCCTCCTGCTGCTCTATATAACTCTCTATCCATCCCCTCCTGCTGCTCTATATAACTCTCTATCCATCCCCTCCTGCTGCTCTATATAACTCTCTATCCATCCCCTCCTGCTGCTCTATATAACTCTATATCCATCCCCTCCTGCTGCTCTATATAACTCTAAATCTGTATAACCACCAGTTATTACTGGAGCTGTGATGTCACTGGAGCACGAGGGATCAGAGAGGTATGCCAACATTACACACACACTCACACACACACACACACACACACACACACACACACACACACACACACACACACACACACACGTTAATTTCGTCAAAAATAACTATGAAGAAAAATAGTCATCAACGACCCATTTTTCCTGATGAAAACTAGTGAGGATAATGAGACGCCCTGAAAAGGTTGAGAAAAAAACGTAACGAGACGAAGAATTCCACGTGACTAACGGACATTCAATTTGACATGAAGCTCCTTTTCAGCGCTTTTGTCCAATCACAAGAGTGCATCCCTTTGCAGAATATACAGTCGAATGTAATCCACTCTCTGGCCAATAATGTCTTCCTGTTGCGCGGGTTGATCTGATCACAGACATACACGGATCCCGGTCACTTCAGATCACTCGTCTCGGTCTCTCTTTTGAACTGATGCACAGCCAGGACACTTCAATTGTAACAAACTTAACCTCAGTTAGAAACATGAACGTCTTTAGATCATCTTTGCTTTCATATTGGCCATTTTAGCTCAGGTCAGATCACAAGTTCTAATTAGACATGTGGGCTGTTGGTCATCTGTATTGAACCACTCTAGCGGTTGTCAATAGCGAGTTGTGGTTGCTTTTTTTCCCCTCCGATTGGAAAAACAAATGCTTTTTGCTCAATATTCGGAGTACAGTAATACTTCTGGCATTGTTGAAAAGCTCATATTCTCCCCTTTCAAAAGGAAATCACTCCGATGGTTCTGATGGGGAAGAAAATCACAGCTACATTGTTTAAACTGTAGGCTATATGTCCTCCATGGTTAATTAAGGCTGGCATTGGTTCCAATGTTGCCAGCTATGGTATACAAGGAGACAGTAGGCCTAGGTAGACAAGGCTATCTGAATGTGCACATGATGCAAGTAAGAGGTAAATATTAATTATTTAATAAATAAAAAAAATGACTAAAATGAGACTAAACTAAGACAAAACATTTTCCTGAGTTTTCATCCACTGATAACTAAAACTAACGTAGGATGAAATTACTAAAATGTGACCAAGACTAAAATATATTTGAAGACTACATCGAAAATAGCTGCCAAACTTACACACACACACACACACACTCAGGGAAAGGGGAAACAGCGTCAGTATTCGACTAGAGCTAGACCTATAGGAAACCCTGAAGTAGGTACACTACACTACGCTACACTACACTACACTACACTACGCTACACTACGCTACACTACGCTACGCTACGCTACACTACACGCACGTCATTGAACTATAACCCCAGAAGGAATCCTCTCTTTGAAAAAACAACCCCACAACAGGTACTGCAGAGGTTGAGGTTAGTACTGCAGAGGGTTGAGGTTAGTATTGCAGAGGAGGGTTGAGGTTAGTACTGGAGAGGAGGGTTAGTACTGCAGAGGAGAGTTGAGGTTAGTACTGCAGAGGAAGGTTAGTACTGGAGAGGAGGGTTAGTACTGCAGAGGAGGGTTGAGGTTAGTACTGCAGAGGAAGGTTAGTACTGGAGAGGAGGGTTAGTACTGCAGAGGAGGGTTGAGGTTAGTACTGCAGAGGAGGGTTGAGGTTAGTACTGCAGAGGAAGGTTGAGGTTAGTACTGCAGAGGAAGGTTGAGGTTAGTACTGCAGAGGAGGGTTGAGGTTAGTACTGCAGAGGAAGGTTGAGGTTAGTACTGCAGAGGAAGGTTGAGGTTAGTACTGCAGAGGAGGGTTAGTACTGCAGAGGAGGGTTGAGGTTAGTACTGGAGAGGAGGGTTAGTACTGCAGAGGAGGGTTGAGGTTAGTACTGGAGAGGAGGGTTAGTACTGCAGAGGAGGGTTGAGGTTAGTACTGCAGAGGAAGGTTGAGGTTAGTACTGCAGAGGAAGGTTGAGGTTAGTACTGCAGAGGAGGGTTAGTACTGCAGAGGAGGGTTGAGGTTAGTACTGGAGAGGAGGGTTAGTACTGCAGAGGAGGGTTGAGGTTAGTACTGGAGAGGAGGGTTAGTACTGCAGAGGAGGGTTGAGGTTAGTACTGCAGAGGAGGGTTGAGGTTAGTACTGCAGAGGAGGGTTGAGGTTAGTACTGCAGAGGAGGGTTGAGGATAGTACTGCAGAGGAGGGTTAGTACTGCAGAGGAGGATTGAGGTTAGTACTGCAGAGGAGGGTTGAGGTTAGTACTGCAGAGGAGTTTTGAGGTTACTGAACATCATGGTGTCAAAAGGAAAGGAAACACAAAACTGTTCACACTATATGATAATTGAGGTTGAAGGCTAAAACATTTCCTAATTATACTTATTTTTAGGGTGTATATAAAATAAACTTGCCCTGCCCTGGTTAGTAAAATGTCACTAACATCCCCCTTCAATCATGATCAGGGACAGAGATATGTCAGAGATAAAGGAGATATGTCAGAGATAAAGGAGATATGCCAGAGATAAAGGAGATATGTCAGAGATAAAGGAGATATGCCAGAGATAAAGGAGATATGCCAGAGATATGCCAGAGATAAAGGAGATATGCCAGAGATAAAGGAGATATGCCAGAGATAAAGGAGATATGTCAGAGATAAAGGAGATATGCTAGAGATATGCTAGAGATAAAGTAGATATGCCAGAGATAAAGGAGATATGCCAGAGATACATAAGAGATAGAAAATAGTTACGCCATTGGACAGGTTCCTCTAGCACGTCCTCTGTTTCAAAATCTTTTCGCCCGTTTGCTTTAACTGAACACAACCCAGGTGTGTTTCTACGTGTTGTTTTATAGGAACTGAGGTGTGTTTCTACGTGTTGTTCTATAGGAACTGAGGTGTGTTTCTACGTGTTGTTCTATAGGAACTGAAGTGTGTTTCTACGTGTTGTTCTATAGGAACTGAGGTGTGTTTCTACGTGTTGTTCTATAGGAACTGAGGTGTGTTTCTACGTGTTGTTCTATAGGAACTGAGGTGTGTTGAAGCATGAACACGGCCAAAGTCCTTCAGTGAGCAGTCAGGGGCTGTAGAGGAGACACTGTTAGACACATGAGATGTTACTGCACAAGGCCTCACTACGGACTGTAGCACCGTGAGATGTTACTGCACAAGGCCTCACTACGGACTGTAGCACCGTGAGATGTTACTGCACAAGGCCTCACTACGGACTGTAGCACCGTGAGATGTTACTGCACAAGGCCTCACTACGGACTGTAGCCCCGTGAGATGTTACTGCACAAGGCCTCACTACGGACTGTAGCACCGTGAGATGTTACTGCACAAGGCCTCACTACGGACTGTAGCACCGTGAGATGTTACTGCACAAGGCCTCACTACGGACTGTAGCACCGTGAGATGTTACTGCACAAGGCCTCACTACGGACTGTAGCACCGTGAGATGTTACTGCACAAGGCCTCACTACGGACTGTAGCACCGTGAGATGTTACTGCACAAGGCCTCACTACGGACTGTAGCACCGTGAGATGTTACTGCACAAGGCCTCACTACGGACTGTAGCACCGTGAGATGTTACTGCACAAGGCCTCACTACGGACTGTAGCACCGTGAGATGTTACTGCACAAGGCCTCACTACGGACTGTAGCACCGTGAGATGTTACTGCACAAGGCCTCACTACGGACTGTAGCACCGTGAGATGTTACTGCACAAGGCCTCACTACGGACTGTAGCACCGTGAGATGTTACTGAACAAGGCCTCACTACGGACTGTAGCACCGTGAGATGTTACTGCACAAGGCCTCACTACGGACTGTAGCACCGTGAGATGTTACTGCACAAGGCCTCACTACGGACTGTAGCACCGTGAGATGTTACTGCACAAGGCCTCACTACGGACTGTAGCACCGTGAGATGTTACTGCACAAGGCCTCACTACGGACTGTAGCACTGTGAGATGTTACTGCACAAGGCCTCACTACGGACTGTAGCACCGTGAGATGTTACTGCACAAGGCCTCACTACGGACTGTAGCACCGTGAGATGTTACTGCACAAGGCCTCACTACGGACTGTAGCACCGTGAGATGTTACTGCACAAGGCCTCACTACGGACTGTAGCACCGTGAGATGTTACTGCACAAGGCCTCACTACGGACTGTAGCACCGTGAGATGTTACTGCACAAGGCCTCACTACGGACTGTAGCACCGTGAGATGTTACTGCACAAGGCCTCACTACGGACTGTAGCACCGTGAGATGTTACTGAACAAGGCCTCACTACGGACTGTAGCACCGTGAGATGTTACTGCACAAGGCCTCACTACGGACTGTAGCACCGTTAGCCATGTGGCAGAATGTGCATAGAGTCCTCACTCTCTCTACCTTCTTGCTTACCCTGTGCAAAGGGAAGAGCGGTTACAAGGGCAGTGTGTGTGTGTGTGTGTGTGTGTGTGTGTGTGTGTGTGCGTGCGCTACATAGCCTACACCTGCATGACCAGAGGAAGAGTCGGTTGGTCCGTTACTCTGAGGCAGCGAGGGATTAGAAGAACCTTGGCTTGGATGAACTCTTTCACAATGAAGACAGGAAGGCCACAGAGAGAGAAAGAGAGTCCCATCAGTCAGCAGAATCAGACAAGGAGGACAGTCGAGCTAAATCCCCCATGGTCTTTGACACCGACCAGGAGCTTGTACACCACGTGTCCAACTCATTCCACGGAGGGCCGAGTGTCTGCGGGTTCTCTCCTCCCTTGTACTCGATTGATGAATTAAAGGTCACTAATTAGTAAGGAACTCCCCTCACCTGGTTAACTAGGTCTTAATTGAAAGGAAAAAACCAAGAACTTGCAGACACTAGGCCCTCCATGGAATGAGTTTGACACCCCTGATGTACATTGACATTATCCCAAATGGCATCATATTCCCCATGGGCCCTGGTCAAAAGTATTGCACTACATAGGGAATCTGGTGCCATTTGGTAGGTAGGCCATGTACACTGACAAAGACTTAACTGCCGAACCACTCGTCCCTGAGGACTCTTCATGAATGAATAAAGCATTACGAAGTGGTTATAATGTGTTATAAGCATGTTATGACCGCCTTGTACTGCCTCATAGCGATGGTGACTGAATAACAGCGCTTTCCAGTATTTCTGCTCTTCTAGTGAAGTGTTACGGTCCAAACAGAGAGCGAGGAACGCTGCTGTCTGTCCCCCGTGTCAGAGCTGAAGGTCACCAGGCCCTGTGCTGCGTCCCAAATGGCATCCTGCTATTCTCTCTACAGTCCACTACTTTTGACTGGGGCCCATAGGGCTTCGGGTAGGGAATAGGGGAGCCATTTGGGACGCACCCCCGGTGTCTGTCGGCTCAGAGACCCAGAGCCATAGAAATAGGACTATTGGAAAGGACCAGCAGAATCGCCGTGTCTGACTGGATACTGTGGATCTAGATCCATTCTACCAATTCTACTTCTATAGCCCAGAGGCAGAAGAAACACATTCCTGTGAGCTTATGACAAAGAACAGTCTGGCTACAAAAGTAAACACTTTGTGGTGTGTTGCGTGTCTTGTTTTGGAAGGAAGAACACCATCCGTTCGTTGGGCTCTACAATCTCATGAAGCCATCACATGCTTCCCTTATGATGCTAGGTCCCTAACCTTGAGGGGGGGGGGGAGCAGCCGGTCTCTGAATGCTGCCTTATTCAAGCAGACTATTTCTAGTTTCTACAACAATGGTATGTTCTGTTCATAAAAAGTACACCTCACCTTAGCTGACACCTCACATGTGAAGAAGCAACAACCAGAGACAGCTGCTGGGAGGCTCTGGACGTCTCGAGGTGCAGTGATCTATCTACTATTGTATGATGGTGTTCTTACAGAGTGAAGACAACAGGCCATTTATAGATTTATGCCAATTTATAGAGTTAGGCCAACGTATACTATAGAGTTAGGCCAACTCATATACACTACCAGTCTAAAGTTTGGACACACCTACTCATTCAAGGGTTTTTCTTTATTTCTACATTGTAGAATAATAGTGAAGACATCAAAACTATGAAATAACACATATGGAATCACGTAGTAACCAAAAAAAAGTGTTAAACAAATCAAAATATATTTCAAATAGCCACCCTTTGCCTTGATGTCAGCTTTGCACACTCTTGGCATTCTCTCAACCAGCTTCATGAGGTAGTCACCTGGAATGCATTTCAATTAACAGGTGTGCCTTCTTAAAAGTGAATTTGTGGAATTTCTTTCCTTCTTAATGCATTTGAGCCAATCAGTTGTGTTGTGACAAGGTAGGGGCGGTATACAGAAGATAGCCCTATTTGGTAAAAGACCAAGTCCATATTATGGCAAAAACAGCTCAAATAAGCAAAGAGAAACGACAGTCCATCATTACTTTAAGATATGAAGGACAGTCCATATCGAATATTTCAAGAACTTCAAACGTTTCTTCAAGTGCAGTCGCAAAAACCATAAAGCGCTATGATGAAACTGGCTCTCTCATGAGGACCGCCACAGGAATGGAAGATCCAGAGTTACCTCTGCTGCAGAGGATAAGTTCATTAGAGAGTTAACAGCCTCAGAAATTGCAGTCCAAATAAATGCTTCACAGAGTTCAAGTCACAGAAACATCTCAACATCACTTTGTGAATCAGGCCTTCATGGTCGAATTGCTGCAAAGAAACCACTACTAAAGGACACTGCTTGTGCCAAGAAACACGAGCAATGGACAAATTGGACTCCGGTGTAGGTGAACGGATGATCTCCGCGTATGTAGTTCCCACCGTAAAGCATGGAGGAGGAGGTGTTATGGTGTGGAGCTGCTTTGCTGGTGACACTGTCTGATTTATTTAGAATTCAAGGCACACTTAACCAGCATGGCTACCACAGCATTCTGCAGCGATACGCCATCCCTTCTGGTTTGGGCTTAGTGGGACTATCAATTGTTTTTCAACAGGACAATGACCCAACACGCCTCCAGGCTGTGTAAGGGCTATTTTACCAAGAGTGATGGAGTGCTGCATCAGATGACCTGGCCTCCACAATCCCCCGACCTCAACCAAATTGAGATGGTTTGGGATGAGTCAGATGGCAGAGTGAAGGAAAAGCAGCCAACAAGTGCTCAGCATATGTGGGAACTCCTTCAAGACTGTTGGAAAAGCATTCCAGGTGAAGCTGGTTGAGAGAATGCCAAGAGTGTGCAAAGCTGTCATCAAGGTGAAGGGTGGCTATTTGAAGAATCTCAAATATAAAATATATTTTGATTTGTTTAACACCGTTTTGGTTACTACATGATTCCATATGTGTTATTTCATAGTTTCAAAGTCTCAAGATCTAAAAGTCTAGTTAGGTGTCATTTGACAGTTTGAAACTGCAAATTCTAGATGGGCTGTCACATTGGACTGTCTGGAGTAGAGTCTAGACCGTCAGACTGTCCAGCTCAGCGTCAGTCAGTGGACGTATCCCAAATGGCACCCTATTCCCTATGTAGTGCACTACTTTTTCAGAGCCCTGGTCAGAAGTAGTGCACTACATAGGGAATAGGGTGACATTTGGGATGCATTCAGTGTGTTTTTGTGCCCCCTCTCGCTTCCTCTCCTCACGTCCTTCGCCTGCTTTGCCAGCGGAGATAAAGTGGCAAGTATGACATGGCAGAACACCACATGTCTCGTTGACTGCCTGAGTGTGTGTGTGTGTGTGTGTGTGTGTGTGTGTACTGCCAGAGCAGATTTGCCTGAAGACTCAAACTGAATTTCATTCTCCTGCTCCATCTATCAATACATCCATTCAGTCAGACTGCCATCCTAGAAGTCCTCTCTCCTGGCCGGAGTGATGCAGAAGGGTAGCCAGGCAGAGAGCAGATGCCCCAGGCAGGAAGATCTGCCAGGAGGCCAGCAGATGCCCCAGGCAGGAAGATCTGCCAGGAGGTCAGCAGATGCCCCAGGCAGGAAGATCTGCCAGGAGGCCAGCAGATGCCCCAGGCAGGAAGATCTGCCAGGAGGTCAGCAGATGCCCCAGGCAGGAAGATATGCCAGGAGGCCAGCAGATGCCCCAGGCAGGAAGATCTGCCAGGAGGCCAGCAGATGCCCCAGGCAGGAAGATCTGCCAGGAGGCCAGCAGATGCCCCAGGCAGGAAGATCTGCCAGGAGGCCAGCAGATGCCCCAGGCAGGAAGATCTGCCAGGAGGCCAGCAGATGCCCCAGGCAGGAAGATCTGCCAGGAGGCCAGCAGATGCCCCCAGGCAGGAAGATCTGCCAGGAGGCCAGCAGATGCCCCCAGGCAGGAAGATCTGCCAGGAGGCCAGCAGATGCCCCCAGGCAGGAAGATCTGCCAGGAGGCCAGCAGATGCCCCCAGGCAGGAAGATCTGCCAGGAGGCCAGCAGATGCCCCAGGCAGGAAGATCTGCCAGGAGGCCAGCAGATGCCCCCAGGCAGGAAGATCTGGCAGGAGGCCAGCAGATGCCCCAGGCAGGAAGATCTGCCAGGAGGCCAGCAGATGCCCCAGGCAGGAAGATCTGCCAGGAGGCCAGCAGATGCCCCAGGCAGGAAGATCTGCCAGGAGGCCAGCAGATGCCCCAGGCAGGAAGATCTGTGTTTATGTTTTGGTCCTTTCTGTTAAACACACACACCTCTGCGGGTGCTGATGTGTTTACAATCAGTGCTCGACTTGGGCCGGAGCACCGTATCAGCACCAGTTCCTCTATAAAACAAAGCAGCCCATCACCGGCCCAGATTCACACACCAAGGAAAGAAAAGGTTGCTCAAAGCGGAATGAAGGCGGGATCTGCATTGAATAGCAATGGAGAGTTTGCATTCATTTCCTGATTCCACTTTGTTCAAGTTTATTTTCCGCTAGTCTGTGAATCTGGGCATGACAGCAGGCTGTTCAAGATTGCGCAGATTGAAAATGCGGCAGTCTGAATGCGCATGGTGCGCTGTTCCAAGTTGTCAAATGCGGGATTGTAAGGTCATGGAAATTTGTTTAATAAATTGTTGTTAATGTAATTCATGAAGGCACACTTTTTAAAATATTATGAAACACTTAAAAAATGGACATATCAGCCATCATGGGAATGACCCTTCAGTGCGTGTCTGTGTGCTGGGTGGGCCGTTGCCAGAGGGACCCTTCAGTGCGTGTCTGTGTGCTGGGTGGGCCGTTGCCAGAGGAGAGAGAGCGCCACAATTCAGCAGCAGGTATAAAATTATGACAGAGACTAACTAGATCACCAATTCAAAACTTGTAGCAGTTATCTCGCTAGTTAACTATAGCTAACTAAGCATCAATGTCATTGTCACCTTTCCACCAGCACTGTAGAGCCTAAATAAATCTGCACCGTTGGGAAGCAGGGATTCCCCTCTATTAAATAGTAGCCAGGTGTGCAGGCTTTTATTCCAGCCCTGATCTAACCACACTGTAGCCTAAACATCAGCCCTGATCTAACCACACTGTAGCCTAAACATCAGCCCTGATCTAACCACACTGTAGCCTAAACATCAGCCCTGATCTAACCACATTGTAGTCTAAACATCAGCCCTGATCTAACCACATTGTAGCCTAAACATCAGCCCTGGTATAACCACACTGTAGCCTAAACATCAGCCCTGATCTAACCACATTGTAGTCTAAACATCAGCCCTGATCTAACCACATTGTAGCCTAAACATCAGCCCTGGTATAACCACACTGTAGCCTAAACATCAGCCCTGATCTAACCACATTGTAGTCTAAACATCAGCCCTGATCTAACCACATTGTAGTCTAAACATCAGCCCTGATCTAACCACATTGTAGCCTAAACATCAACCCTGATCTAACCACATTGTAGCCTAAACATCAGCTGCTCAACAGGACCTTGACAAGCAGACTTGGGTGTCTCAGGGCTGGATCAAAAGCCTGCGCACCCAGCAGCTCTCCAGATAGCGTGTTGGCCACATGTTGACAACAGTGCAGATCTACTTTGTGGAGGGTTAAGTGCCTTGATCAAGGGCACAACGGCAGGAGATGGTAGGCCTACATGGGATCAGACACAGCAGCCTTCCAGTGTCAATAATGTAGGCTAAATAATAGTCATGAAAGTTGGTTAAAAATCATGAAGAAGAAAATCTGTATGAACCCTTAACAGTGAATAATCACAGGTCTCTATAGCATAATGTAATTTGTGTATTTTGGTGAACATAGTCTAAATGGACTGACTTGGAAAAAGACAGATCCTCCACTTCTTTCAATCCCAAGTCCAAGTCACTGGTATACAACCACGTGTGTCCTAAACTGGCCCACCATTCCCTATATAGGTGACCTAGTTTGGACCAACCCCTGCCATTTGGGATGCGGATCACATCCTGTACAGTACTGTTACTGTTGTGGTGATGGTGGGCTGGACTGTCACTCACTCACTGACAGAAGTACGGTGTTTAATAGAACGATCAACCCTGTTCAATGGAAGATCACTGCCTGGGATTATATCCCTCTCCTTATGACTGGAACATTACAAAGAGGACCACAAACAACTAGAGTGTGTGTGTGTGTGTGTGTGTGTGTGTGTGTGTGTGTGTGTGTGTGTGTGTGTTTGTGTGAGAGACTGATTGAGAAAGTCAGTTAGAGAGAGAGACAATTTTTATTTATCCCTTATTTTATCAGGTAAGTTGACTGAGAATACATTCTCATTTACAGCAACGACCTTGGGAATTGTTACAGGGGAGAGGAGGGGGGGAATGAATGAGCCAATTGGAAGCTGGGGATGATTAGGTGGACATGATGGTATGAGGGCCAGATTGGGAATTTAGCCAGGACACCAGGGTTAACAACCCTACTCTTACGATAAGTGCCATGGGATCTTTAGTGACCACAGAGAGTCAGGACACCCGTTTAACGTCCCATCCGAAAGACAGCACCCTACACAGGCCAATGACTCCAATCACTACCATGGGGCATTTGGATATTCTTTTTTTTACCAGAGGGAAAAGTGCCTCCTACTGGCCCTCCAACACCATTTCCAGCTGAATCTGGTCTCCCATCCAGGGACCAACCAGGACCAACCCTGCTTAGCTTCAGAGGAAAGGCGGTATGATGCTGACATGAGGAGGAAGTGAAAGCCCCCTCCTCTCAGCACAGTGTATTAGTTCCTCACCATGCTAAGGCTCTGTGGAATCAATTATAATGGCTTTCAATTTACACACACACGCGCGCTAGGCAGGGCCAAAAAAAACTACAAACAGTGTTCCCCTCAAACTCTCCCCTCTCTACCCTCAACATCCACCCTAATAATGTTGATAAGGATTAAAGGAAGATAACCTGATCCTAGGTCTGTGTCTAAAGGCATCTGCTATCGGGACAGTGGAGCTGCAGACCAAGGCTAGATAAACTATCCGTGTGATAAACACTATATCCGTCCCGAATGGCACCCTATTCCCTATATAGTGCACTACTTTTGACCAGACCCCCTATAGCTCTGGTCAAAAGTAGTGCACTGGGGAATAGGTTGCCATTGGGGACGCAAACACAGTGTTTGACTGAGCCCCGCGGCCTGTCTGTCTGGAACCCTGCTATCTGTCTGTCTGTCTGGAACCCTGCTGTCTGTCTGTCTGTCTGTCTGGAACCCTGCTATCTGTCTGTCTGTCTGTCTGTCTGTCTGGAACCCTGCTATCTGTCTGTCTGTCTGTCTGGAACCCTGCTATCTGTCTGTCTGTCTGTCTGGAACCCTGCTATCTGTCTGTCTGTCTGTCTGGAACCCTGCTATCTGTCTGTCTGTCTGTCTGGAACCCTGCTGTCTGGAACCCTGCTATCTGTCTGTCTGTCTGTCTGGAACCCTGCTATCTGTCTGTCTGTCTGTCTGGAACCCTGCTGTCTGGAACCCTGCTATCTGTCTGTCTGTCTGTCTGTCTGGAACCCTGCTATCTGTCTGTCTGTCTGTCTGGAACCCTGCTATCTGTCTGTCTGTCTGTCTGGAACCCTGCTATCTGTCTGTCTGTCTGTCTGTCTGGAACCCTGCTATCTGTCTGTCTGTCTGTCTGTCTGGAACCCTGCTATCTGTCTGTCTGGAACCCTGCTGTCTGTCTATCTGGAACCCTGCTGTCTGTCTGTCTGGAACCCTGCTATCTGTCTGTCTGGAACCCTGCTGTCTGTCTGTCTGGAACCCTGCTCTCTGTCTGTCTGGAACCCTGCTCTCTGTCTGTCTGGAACCCTGCTATCTGTCTGTCTGGAACCCTGCTGTCTGTCTGTCTGGAACCCTGCTGTCTGTCTGTATGTCTGTCTGGAACCCTGCTATCTGTCTGTCTGGAACCCTGCTGTCTGTCTGTCTGGAACCCTGCTGTCTGTCTGTCTGGAACCCTGCTGTCTGTCTGTCTGGAACCCTGCTGTCTGTCTGTCTGGAACCCTGCTATCTGTCTGTCTGTCTGTCTGTCTGTCTGGAACCCTGCTATCTGTCTATATGTCTGTCTGTCTGGAACCCTGCTATCTGTCTGTCTGTCTGGAACCCTGCTATCTGTCTGTCTGTCTGGAACCCTGCTATCTGTCTGTCTGTCTGGAACCCTGCTATCTGTCTGTCTGTCTGGAACCCTGCTATCTGTCTGTCTGTCTGGAACCCTGCTGTCTGTCTGTCTGTCTGGAACCCTGCTATCTGTCTGTCTGGAACCCTGCTATCTGTCTGTCTGTCTGGAACCCTGCTATCTGTCTGTCTGTCTGGAACCCTGCTATCTATCTGTCTGTCTGGAACCCTGCTATCTGTCTGTCTGTCTGGAACCCTGCTATCTGTCTGTCTGTCTGGAACCCTGCTATCTGTCTGTCTGTCTGGAACCCTGCTATCTGTCTGTCTGTCTGGAACCCTGCTATCTGTCTGTCTGTCTGGAACCCTGCTATCTGTCTGTCTGTCTGGAACCCTGCTATCTGTCTGTCTGTCTGGAACCCTGCTATCTGTCTGTCTGTCTGGAACCCTGCTATCTGTCTGTCTGTCTGGAACCCTGCTATCTGTCTGTCTGTCTGGAACCCTGCTATCTGTCTGTCTGGAACCCTGCTATCTGTCTGTCTGGAACCCTGCTATCTGTCTATATGTCTGTCTGTCTGGAACCCTGCTGTCTGTCTGTCCCCTTCATGCCTGATGTGTAGAGGCAGGAATGCACCACCGCCCTGTTCCCGGACTAAGACAACTAAAGACAACTATCACTAGACCTTGTAACCTTGTACTTGAGCCTTATCACAGCCAGACCAGCCCAGATGGCAGACTGCCCTTGACACATGCACTCACACAACCTACAATACACACACACACAGAACCTGCAATACACACACAACCTACAATACAGACACACACAGTCACACACACACACAACCTACAATACACACACACAGTCACACACAACCTACAATACAGTCACACACACACAACCTACAATACAGACACACAGTCACACACACACAACCTACAATACAGACACACACAGTCACACACACACTCACACAACCTACAATACAGACACACACACACACACACACACAACCTACAATAGACACACACACAACCTACAATAGACACACACACACACACTAAGGCCAACCTGAACCGTACTGAACTGGCTTGGATGTTCTCTTTTCCCATCTTCCCGTCCAGTGATTCCAGCGGATGGCTAACCAGGCCAGCACAGTATAGGTGGGTTTGGTGAGAAGTGTCCAACAGTACAGTTTCCCAACAGCGGCAGGATAGACAGCCTCCAATGGACTCACTGCTGTATTGTACAGGGTTGCTGATTTGTTATGCATCTGAAGGGTAGTGCCGTTACTCTAAGTGGTATTTTTATTTTATGTGACCGTCACCACGAATGTAGCTCCCTCGTGACAGTTCTTCTGAGTGTAATGGGAAGAACAGTTCTACGACGTGAAAGGACAGGAGAGCAGGTGAGTTCGGACAGGGCTGGCACGGTTCTGAGACCTCCATCTGATGTAGGACAGCCATCAGAACCACAACCAACACTGAAGGTAATGTTGGGGTTGACAGAAAGATGCACAAGTTAGCCACTGACTGAGAAGTAGTGCTAAAAAAATAAAAAAATAAAATGTTTTTATACAGTTACATAAAATCAGGATATCATCGTTTTGATATCACAATATTATTTGAGCTAGTTGGCTGCACCTGCACCGAAACTCCAGTATTTTTCCTTCATAGCTTGATCTCCATCTATTTTTTTTAAATAGGAGCCAATTTGTTTTCAGCACTTTTATTTCTATGACTGATAAAAACGTGTTGTTTTCTCATGGCTCTCTCTCTTGTCTCTCTGCAGCAGACATATGGTGAGCAATATTTTTTGGAACGTCGAATTGCAATAAACAAAAAAAAAATCACAGTATTGAATCGCAATACATATAGAAATCGTGAGAATCGCAATACATACGGTATCGTCACCTAAGTATGGTGATAATATGGTATGGTGAGGTCCCTGGCCATTCCCAGCCCTACTGAGAAGACGTTCAAACAGATTTGTAGCCTGTTGGAGCAAGCAGTGCATGTGCGTGTGCGTTTCTTTAAAATCACACACACACACACACACCTTGTGTAATTGGTGAGACCGGGTCAGTGTTCTTGGGTGTTCTTGGTATGGTCATTGTGTAATTACGTGGTTCCAGAGGAGAGACTTCAAACCAACTCTGTGACATCTTTACAGCTCTGCTCACGTCTCTGAAACAGACCATCACCAGTCAGTGTTTTCCACAAGCAGATAGCCAGACAAATAGAAAAGGTAGTCAGCGAGGCTCCCCCGGGGCTGGGGTGGTGTTAGGATTTTTTTTTTAAATAATTGCTGGTTGAAAATACAGTATCAGGAAATAAAACGGATCAATTTTTTGGGGTGTTTACAGTGTTAGTTTCATCAGCTGTTATACAATATGATATAAAATACAGGGAAAAAACGTTTTTGACAGCGTGGCCCTTTAAAAGAATCCTGTAAGAGTCTGCTGACTTCCACAGGCTTCAAGCTTCATTTTAAGAGGCCTTTTCTCAGCTATCTGTAACACAGGTATGATTGAAGATTGAAGCAGGTGTTAAACATGGGCTTCGCTACACAGAAAGCAGCAGTTGACTACTCCATTGTGGACACTGATTAAATCAGTAGACCTATATGAATATCTTTGAAAATACCATATCAGTATCATTACCTTTAAAACAATTCCATCCGTTTTCTTTTATCATATTTTTGACCAGAGTGAGGCTCTCTCTCAACGAGTCTACCTATTGCTCCTGCAGTGAGGAGGATTCACCATCTTCTTTAAATGCTTTCATCATTTATCTGCAGATAACCGCCAAAAAGCCTACCAGTATGCAAATGAGGGAGCCAAATGAACAGCTCCCTTACCGATGTGGTGCGGCAGGCTACTGACGAGTCACTCACTTCAACTTCACTGTCTGGATCGAACATACAAAGGAGATCTTAAATGTAAATCGTCCTGATGGACATATAACTACGTCGTCTGATTTATGAAACGGATATTATGAGATGGACTTTATTCAGTCAGTTCCACACCTTTTATAAACTAGTCAAGCTTGCTGTTCATTAATCAAAGCACAGTAAATAGCCTACGGGCTATCCGTGGCTGCATATGAAACACGCCAGGGTCCAACTAACAAAAATCTACTGTCCCGAACAGAATTTCTACTGGCCCGGACATGGTGTCGTTCATAAATTAATTGGGGTCATGCAGGGCCTATAGGTTGGCTTGCTTTCTCTCTATATTCATCTATAGTGGTGAGGAGGAGGAGTCTGCCGTGGTGAGGAGGAGGAGTCTACCGTGGTGAGGAGGAGGAGTCTACCGTGGTGAGGAGGAGGAGTCTACCGTGGTGAGGAGGAGGAGTCTCCAGTGGTGAGGAGGAGGAGTCTACCGTGGTGAGGAGGAGGCGTCTACCGTGGTGAGGAGCTGGTGCTTTCATTTGGCTCCCTAATTTGCATACTGGTAGGCTTTTTGCCGATTATCTGCAGATAAATGATGAAAGCATTTGATGAAGGTGGTGAATCCTCCTCACTGCAGGAGCAATAGGTAGGCTAGTTGAGAGAGAGGAGGAGTCTACCATGTCTGGAAGAGACTTCACCATTCAGTTTCTGTATTCAGGGTTCACTTACACATCGTTTTAAGCCTTGTGTTACAGTTACAGCTGACTATGATCGACGGACTACAGGTCTACTGGAGGCTTGCTCTATGGACTACAGGTCTACTGGAGGCTTGCTCTATGGACTACAGGTCTACTGGAGGCTTGCTCTATGGACTACAGGTCTACTGGAGGCTTGCTCTATGGACTACAGGTCTACTGGAGGCTTGCTCTATGGACTACAGGTCTACTGGAGGCTTGCTCTATGGACTACAGGTCTACTGGAGGCTTGCTCTATGGACTACAGGTCTACTGGAGGCTTGCTCTATGGACTACAGGTCTACTGGAGGCTTGCTCTATGGACTACAGGTCTACTGGAGGCTTGCTCTATGGACTACAGGTCTATTGGAGGCTTGCTCTATGGACTACAGGTCTACTGGAGGCTTGCTCTATGGACTACAGGTCTACTGGAGGCTTGCTCTATGGACTACAGGTCTACTGGAGGCTTGCTCTATGGACTACAGGTCTACTGGAGGCTTGCTCTATGGACTACAGGTCTACTGGAGGCTTGCTCTATGGACTACAGGTCTACTGGAGGCTTGCTCTATGGACTACAGGTCTACTGGAGGCTTGCTCTATGGACTACAGGTCTACTGGAGGCTTGCTCTATGGACTACAGGTCTACTGGAGGCTTGCTCTATGGACTACAGGTCTACTGGAGGCTTGCTCTATGGACTACAGGTCTACTGGAGGCTTGCTCTATGGACTACAGGTCTACTGGAGGCTTGCTCTATGGACTACAGGTCTACTGGAGGCTTGCTCTATGGACTACAGGTCTACTGGAGGCTTGCTCTATGGACTACAGGTCTATTGGAGGCTTGCTCTATGGACTACAGGTCTACTGGAGGCTTGCTCTATGGACTACAGGTCTACTGGAGGCTTGCTCTATGGACTACAGGTCTACTGGAGGCTTGCTCTATGGACTACAGGTCTGTTGGAGGCTTGCTCTATGGACTACAGGTCTACTGGAGGCTTGCTCTATGGACTACAGGTCTATTGGAGGCTTGCTCTATGGACTACAGGTCTACTGGAGGCTTGCTCTATGGACTACAGGTCTACTGGAGGCTTGCTCTATGGACTACAGGTCTACTGGAGGCTTGCTCTATGGACTACAGGTCTACTGGAGGCTTGCTCTATGGACTACAGGTCTACTGGAGGCTTGCTCTATGGACTACAGGTCTATTGGAGGCTTGCTCTATGGACTACAGGTCTACTGGAGGCTTGCTCTATGGACTACAGGTCTACTGGAGGCTTGCTCTATGGACTACAGGTCTACTGGAGGCTTGCTCTATGTTGGGGATTAAGAGATTTGAAAGTCTTGGTTTGAGACAAAATATGTCACCAATTACGGTTCCAAACTAAATTAATAAATAAAGACTGATCTTTACCTGATGGTGGAACTCTAAACATGCGCAAATTCCCATAGGAACACAGCCATTTTAAAAGGTGCAGGGCTTGTGCAATGTGCCATGCCTTCATTTTTCGTCTTCCAGGAATGATATACCTACGAGGAGGGAGCTGAAGTCTCTACCTATTCCATTGACGTAAATATATCCTCTGTCTGATTCCCAGTTTGTCCACTAGATGGCAGTAGGAGATCCCATGAGGTCTCTTGGCCAGTTGAAACCAGTTGTGTCTGGTTTGGGTAGTGAGGCACTGTGCCAAAATGGCTGAACGGATTTTCAAGCCTGACAACTTAACATTGACCTTAGCAATCAGGGCTTTCAAGTTATGGAGTTAAACAAAATAGTAAGACAGACAGGGCCCAAAACCACCACTCAGAGTTTAACAGGTTTTAATTCAATTGCTTACCAAGCTAGAGACTGTTATGTTTGCCTAGCTGTGTTTTTGTTCTGTACAATGTAGGCAACATGTGACGGCAGAGTTTGCTAAACAAATGCCCCGCAATTGACACAAATCATCATAATATCATTCTGCCAGGTAGGCCTTACTTTGCAGTCAACATTTAATTGGGAAGGTTTTTTGGGAAAGCTTTTAGCAATTTTCACACAACAGTGCACGATGACTGAATTGCGCATCGCAAAGATTCAACCAAGACTTCGGACCAAACTTTTTGAATACCTGGTTTGCCTACCCATTGCTGTTTGAATAAATCTTGATAATAAAATAAAAAGCAAATTGTGAACCAGAAACTAACGTGACCAGCTAAAAATTTTTCACTGGCACTCTAGCGACCAATAAAAAATTGGTGTTGGACTGCTAAGTCAAGGGGTCGCAAATGCAAGTGTTTTGGTCGCAGTTTTGAAGCCTGATAGAGCTGGTCTATTGTAGGCTTCAAGGAAAGAGAGAGAGACCCACACTGTACAATAGGACAGGATATAGACCTATATCGCTGATCTTCACGCAGCTTTATAGCTAGCCAAGTGGCGGGGCTGCTTTTTTAAATATTTTTTATTCTGGAGTGGGCCTTTAAAAGGGAAAAAGGAGTGGCCTGGCACATACTGTGTACCACAACAGGATTCAGGCATATATTGCTCATCATTTACTTCAGCGGTTCAAACCATGGCCGCGTCCCAAACTGGCACCATATTCCCTATTTAGTGCACTACTTTTGACAAGGCTCCATAGGGCTCTGGTCAAAAGTAGTGCACTATATAGGGAATAGGGTACCATTTAGGACGCATGCCATGACTTGAGGTGGAGTTTGCTCTCCTAGGCCCCACATAGCCTAACAGGCTTCTCTGTCAGCTGCTCACCAAGTCACAATGTCTACAGGGCCCCGAGTTTCTCCCTCCTGACCATGTGAGACCTGCAGGAAACACTCTGGGCCCCTGACTCATGACTGTGTTCTGTGCCTACAGAAAACGTACAAGCCTGTCATGTTGGGGACGAGTCCTACCTTGGGCTAAGGCACTTGATACTGTACGTATCAATACATTCATTGTTAACTACATGATCACGCTTAGTGCATGGTGTTTGTCGCCTGTGAGCACTGTGCACCCAGCTTCTTTAAAAAACATTCGTTCCTAGTAGCAGTCAGACGTGTTCAGGGGAAACCCCACAGTTAAAGGGATAGTACGACATTTTGGTAATTAAAAAAAAAAGCTAGCATGCTAGCTGTTCCTGTAGACTTCCAGTCATTGCGCTAACACTAGATAGCAATGGCTCCAGAAACTACCTTCAACTTCCATGAGTATCTATGAGTTCATTTGACTCTGGGTAAGTAGAAAAAGGGTTTAAAACACCAAAATGTCACACTATCCCTTTATAATGTACTAACTAGGCTACGTAATTGCAAGGATATGCCTGGATATCATATGGACCGTCTTACGGATATGATATATCTTCACCAAGTCCCCCAAATACACATACATAGTCCATATAATATTAACTGTGGGGCTAACTAGGATACGTTATACAGTGAGGGAAAAAAGTATTTGATCCCCTGCTGATTTTGTACGTTTGCCCACTGACAAAGACATGATCAGTCTATAATTATAATGGTAGGTTTATTTGAACAGTGAAAGACAGAATAACAACAAAGAAATCCAGAAAATGCATGTCAAAAATGTTATGAATTGATTTGCATTTTAATGAGGGAAATAAGTATTTGACCCCTCTGCAAAACATGACTTAGTACTTGGTGGCAAAACCCTTGTTGGCAATCACAGAGGTCAGACGTTTCTTGTAGTTGGCCACCAGGTTTGCACACATCTCAGGAGGGATTTTGTTCCACTCCTCTTTGCAGATCTTCTCCAAGTCATTAAGGTTTCGAGGCTGACGTTTGGCAACTCGAACCTTCAGCTCCCTCCACAGATTTTCTATGGGATTAAGGTCTGGAGACTGGCTAGGCCACTCCAGGACCTTAAATGTGCTACTTCTTGAGCCACTCCTTTGTTGCCTTGGCCGTGTGTTTTGGGTCATTGTCATGCTGGAATACCCATCCACAACCCATTTTCAATGCCCTGGCTGAGGGAAGGAGGTTCTCACCCAAGATTTGACGGTACATGGCCCCGTCCATCGTCCCTTTGATGTGGTGAAGTTGTCCTGTCCCCTTAGCAGAGAAACACCCCCAAAGCATAATATTTCCACCTCCATGTTTGACGGTAGGGATGGTGTTCTTGGGGTCATAGGCAGCATTCCTCCTCCTCCAAACACGGTGAGTTGAGTTGATGCCAAAGAGCTCGATTTTGGTCTCATCTGACCACAACACTTTCACCCAGTTCTCCTCTGAATCATTCAGATGTTCATTGGCAACTTCAGACGGGCCTGTATATGTGCTTTCTTGAGCAGGGGGACTTTGCGGGCGCTGCAGGATTTCAGTCCTTCATGGCGTAGTGTGTTACCAATTGTTTTCTTGGTGACTATGGTCCCAGCTGCCTTGAGATCATTGGCAAGATCCTCCCGTGTAGTTCTGGGCTGATTCCTCACCATTCTCATGATCATTGCAACTCCACGAGGTGAGATCTTGCATGGAGCCCCAGGCCGAGTGTGATTGACAGTTATTTTTTGTTTCTTCCATTTGCAAATAAATCGCACCAACTGTTGTCACCTTCTCACCAAGCTGCTTGGCGATGGTCTTGTAGCCCATTCCAGCCTTGTGTAGGTCTACAATCTTGTCCCTGACATCCTTGGAGAGCTCTTTGGTCTTGGCCATGGTGGAGAATTTGGAATCTGATTGATTGATTGCATCTGTGGACAGGTGCATTTTATACAGGTAACAAGCTGATATTAGGAGCACTCCCTTTAAGAGTATGCTCCTAATCTCAGCTCGTTACCTGTATAAAATACACCTGGGAGCCAGAAATCTAGAGAGGGGGTCAAATACTTATTTCCCTCATTAAAATGCAAATCAATTTATAACATTTTTGACATGCGTTTTTCTGGATTTCTGTTGTTGTTATTCTGTCTCTCACTGTTCAAATAAACCTACCATTAAAATGATAGACTGATCATTTCTTTGTCAGTGGGCAAACGTACAAAATCAGCAGGGGATCAAATTTCTTTCTTCCCTCACTGTAGCTGGAGCAGGGATAGGCCTGGATATCATATGGACTGTGCTGGACCTCCTCTATACATTACAGATGGAAGACTGCAAATGGAAATTAGGCATGTAGCTAACTTTGGTGTGATACTACTCAGGCCTACGTTCTCTTTGCAGGGTCCCTGATAAATAAACTAATACAAGTGTGCGTGCGTTATGAAGGAGCGGGTCTGATAAAGCAGCAGACGGTAGGGCCAGTACAGCAGTTACAGAACAGATCAATCAACAGTCAATATCCATCTGGAACAGACAGCAGGTTCTGCTGTCTGGCCTGATGGGGGTGGTTCTGCTGTCAGGCCTGATGGGGGGGGGGGGGGGGGGGGGGGTGGTTCTGCTGTCTGGTCTGATGGGGGGGGTGGTTCTGCTGTCTGGTCGGAAGACCAGGGTCTTCTTCATTAGGCACCAAGCAAAAGACAACAGACTGAATCAAGGAAGGACGGAACTACCTGAAGTTGTCCAATGACACACTTGTTTTCATTTTTCGTTTGGTTGCAACGTGTTTTGCTACGGTGCACACTAATGAACACGACCCAGGCCTAGCTAGAGAGGCAGGCAGGGAGACACGTGCCTGGGACGTTACACTTCAGGTCATCTGAATGATCCACACAAAGAAGCCTTTTAAAGTAACACACTGTGTCCCACAGGAGGCTGGTGGCACCTTCATTGGGGAGGACGGGCTCGTGGTAATGACTGGAGTGGATTAAGTGGAATGGTATCAAATACATCAAACAAATGGTTTCCATGTATTGGATGCCATTCCATTCGCACCGATACAGCAATTATTATGAGCCGTCCTCCCCTCAGCAGCCTCCACTGCTGTGTCCATGT
Organism: Coregonus lavaretus; assembly: GCF_964263955.1. NCBI lineage: Eukaryota > Metazoa > Chordata > Actinopteri > Salmoniformes > Salmonidae > Coregonus > Coregonus lavaretus. The sequence goes on from NW_028161105.1 coordinate 60,393, forward strand.
TCATGTGCACAGCAATATGAATCAATACCATTATTATCCGGTGTTAAAAC
>NW_028161104.1:0-30000 GCF_964263955.1 Coregonus lavaretus
TCCTTCTCTCTATGAAGTCAGGGGGAGTGTGTGTGTGTGTGTCTGTGCCTGTGTGTGTGTCTGTGTCTGTGTCTGTGTGTGTGCGTGCGTGTACTTGCGTTTGTAGTGTGCATGCATGCATGCGTGTGTGTGTGTGTATTAAATCACCACCCTGTCAGTGCTTCATCTTGTCAGACGTTGAGTGTAATCAGTAAAGAGAGGATGCCCTGTTCTGCCTGGCTGACGTTGTCAAGGGACTTGGCACAGAAACACAGGGTTTTAATGTCATTCTAATAGCACCGTGATACTTTAAATACTGATCTCTGTTGCTCCTGGATCACTGTCCTTCAGCATATTGTAGATCTTCCTGCTGGAGACAGGATGTTGATTGGAAGAGAAAGAATAAAGAACGGGGACAGAACGGAGAGAACAGAGAGAGAATGGAGAGAACAGAGAGAGAGCAGAGAGAGAGCGGAGAGAGAACAGAGAGAGAATGGAGACAACAGAGAGAGAGCGGAGAGAGAGCGGAGAGAGAGCGGAGAGAGAGCGGAGAGAGAACAGAGAGAGAGCGGAGAGAGAACAGAGCAGAGAAAGAGCGGAGAGAGAGCGGAGAGAGAAGGGAGAGAGAACAGAGAGAGAACGGAGAGAGAACAGAGAGAGAGCGGAGAGAGAACAGCGAGAGAACAGAGAGAGAGCAGAGAGAGAGAGCGGAGAGAGAACAGAGAGAGAGCGGAGAGAGAACAGAGAGAGAGCGGAGAGAGAACAGAGAGAGAGTGGAGAGAGAACAGAGAGAGAGCGGAGAGAGAACGGAGAGAGAACAGAGAGAGCGCGGAGAGAGAACAGAGAGAGAGCGGAGAGAGAACAGAGAGAGAGCGGAGAGAGAACAGAGAGAGAGCGGAGAGAGAACAGAGAGAGAGCGGAGAGAGAACAGAGAGAGCGGAGAGAGAACAGAGAGAGAGCGGAGAGAGAGAGCGGAGAGAGAACAGAGAGAGCGGAGAGAGAACAGAGAGAGACAGGAGAGAGAACAGAGAGAGAACAGAGAGAGAACGGAGAGAGAACAGAGAGAGAGTGGAGAGAGAACAGAGAGAGAGCGGAGAGAGAACAGAGAGAGCGGAGAGAGAACAGAGAGAGAGCGGAGAGAGAGAGCGGAGAGAGAACAGAGAGAGCGGAGAGAGAACAGAGAGAGACAGGAGAGATAATGGAGAGAGAACAGAGATGGAATGGAGAGAGTGGAGAGAGAACAGAGAGAGAGTGGAGAGAGAACAGAGAGAGAGTGGAGAGAGAACAGAGAGAGAGCGGAGAGAGAGCGGAGAGAGAACGGAGAGAGAACGGAGAGAGAGCGGAGAGAGAACGGAGAGAGAGCAGAGAGAGAACGGAGAGAGAACAGAGAGAGAGCGGAGAGAGAGCGGAGAGAGAGTGGAGAGAGAACGGAGAGAGAACAGAGAGAGAGCGGAGAGAGAACAGAGAGAGAGCGGAGAGAGAACAGAGACAGAGTGGAGAGAGAACAGAGAGAGCGGAGAGAGAACAGAGAGAGACAGGAGCGAGAACGGAGAGAGAACAGAGAGAGAACGGAGAGAGCGGAGAGAGAACAGAAAGAGAGTGGAGAGAGAACAGAGAGAGAGCAGAGAGAGAGCGGAGAGCGAATAGAGAGAGAACGGAGAGAGAATAGAGAGAACGGAGAGAGCGGAGAGAGAACAGAGAGAGAGTGGAGAGAGAGCGTAGAGAGAGAACGGAGAGAGAACAGAGAGAGAGCGGAGAGAGAACGGAGAGAGAACAGAGAGAGAGCGTAGAGAGAGAATGGAGAGAGAACAGAGAGAGAGCGGAGAGAGAACGGAGAGAGAACAGAGAGAGAGCGGAGAGAGAACGGAGAAAGAGAGCGGAGAGAGAGCAGAGAGAGCGGAGAAAGAACAGAGAGAGAGCGGAGAGAGAACAGAGAGAGCGGAGAGAGAACAGAGAGAGAGCGGAGAGAGAGAGCGGAGAGAGAACAGAGAGAGCGGAGAGAGAACAGAGAGAGACAGGAGAGAGAACAGAGAGAGAACAGAGAGAGAACGGAGAGAGAACAGAGAGAGAGCGGAGAGAGAACAGAGAGAGAGCGGAGAGAGAACAGAGAGAGCGGAGAGAGAACAGAGAGAGAGCGGTGAGAGAGAGCGGAGAGAGAACAGAGAGAGCGGAGAGAGAACAGGGAGAGACAGGAGAGATAATGGAGAGAGAACAGAGAGAGAACGGAGAGAGCGGAGAGAGAACAGAGAGAGCAGAGAGAGAACAGAGAGAGCAGAGAGAGAACAGAGAGAGAGCGGAGAGAGAACAGAGAGAGAGCGGAGAGAGAACAGAGAGAGAGCGGAGAGAGAACAGAGAGAGCGGAGAGAGAACAGAGAGAGAGCGGAGAGAGAGAGTGGAGAGAGAACAGAGAGAGAACAGAGAGAGCGGAGAGAGAACAGAGAGAGAGCGGAGAGAGAACAGAGAGAGAGCGGAGAGAGAACAGAGAGAGCGGAGAGAGAACAGAGAGAGAGCGGAGAGAGAGAGTGGAGAGAGAACAGAGAGAGCGGAGAGAGAACAGAGAGAGACAGGAGAGAGAACAGAGAGAGAACAGAGAGAGAACGGAGAGAGAACAGAGAGAGAGTGGAGAGAGAACAGAGAGAGCGGAGAGAGAACAGAGAGAGCGGAGAGAGAACAGAGAGAGAGCGGAGAGAGAGAGCGGAGAGAGAACAGAGAGAGCGGAGAGAGAACAGAGAGAGACAGGAGAGATAATGGAGAGAGAACAGAGAGGGAACGGAGAGAGTGGAGAGAGAACAGAGAGAGAGTGGAGAGAGAACAGAAAGAGAGCGGAGAGAGAGAGCGACGAGAGAACAGAGAGAGAGCGGAGAGAGAACGGAGAGAGAACGGAGAGAGAGCGGAGAGAGAACGGAGAGAGAGCGGAGAGAGAACGGAGAGAGAACAGAGAGAGAGCGGAGAGAGAGTGGAGAGAGAATGGAGAGAGAACAGAGAGAGAGCGGAGAGAGAACAGAGAGAGAGCGGAGAGAGAACAGAGACAGAGTGGAGAGAGAACAGAGAGAGCGGAGAGAGAACAGAGAGAGACAGGAGAGAGAACGGAGAGAGAACAGAGAGAGAACGGAGAGAGCGGAGAGAGAACAGAAAGAGAGTGGAGAGAGAACAGAGAGAGAGCAGAGAGAGAGAGCGGAGAGCGAATAGAGAGAGAACGGAGAGAGAATAGAGAGAACGGAGAGAGCGGAGAGAGAACAGAGAGAGAGTGGAGAGAGAGCGTAGAGAGAGAACGGAGAGAGAACAGAGAGAGAGCGGAGAGAGAACGGAGAGAGAACAGAGAGAGAGCGTAGAGATAGAACGGAGAGAGAACAGAGAGAGAGCGGAGAGAGAACGGAGAGAGAACAGAGAGAGAGCGGAGAGAGAACGGAGAAAGAGAGCGGAGAGAGAGCAGAGAGAGCGGAGAGAGAGCGGAGAGAGAACAGAGAGAGAGCGGAGAGAGAACAGAGAGAGCGGAGAGAGAACAGAGAGAGAGCGGAGAGAGAGAGCGGAGAGAGAACAGCGAGAGCGGAGAGAGAACAGAGAGAGACAGGAGAGAGAACAGAGAGAGAACAGAGAGAAAACGGAGAGAGAACAGAGAGAGAGCGGAGAGAGAACAGAGAGAGAGCGGAGAGAGAACAGAGAGAGTGGAGAGAGAACAGAGAGAGAGCGGTGAGAGAGAGCGGAGAGAGAACAGAGAGAGCGGAGAGAGAACAGAGAGAGACAGGAGAGATAATGGAGAGAGAACATAGAGAGAACGGAGAGAGCGGAGAGAGAACAGAGAGAGCGGAGAGAGAACAGAGAGAGCAGAGAGAGAACAGAGAGAGAGCGGAGAGAGAACAGAGAGAGCAGAGAGAGAACAGAGAGAGAGCGGAGAGAGAAGGGAGAGAGAACAGAGAGAGAACGGAGAGAGAACAGAGAGAGAGCGGAGAGAGAACAGCGAGAGAACAAAGAGAGAGCAGAGAGAGAGAGCGGAGAGAGAACAGAGAGAGAGCGGAGAGAGAACAGAGAGAAGGCGGAGAGAGAACAGAGAGAGAGTGGAGAGAGAACAGAGAGAGAGCGGAGAGAGAACGGAGAGAGAACAGAGAGAGCGCGGAGAGAGAACAGAGAGAGAGCGGAGAGAGAACAGAGAGAGAGCGGAGAGAGAACAGAGAGAGAGCGGAGAGAGAACAGAGAGAGAGCGGAGAGAGAACAGAGAGAGCGGAGAGAGAACAGAGAGAGAGCGGAGAGAGAGAGCGGAGAGAGAACAGAGAGAGCGGAGAGAGAACAGAGAGAGACAGGAGAGAGAACAGAGAGAGAACAGAGAGAGAACGGAGAGAGAACAGAGAGAGAGTGGAGAGAGAACAGAGAGAGAGCGGAGAGAGAACAGAGAGAGCGGAGAGAGAACAGAGAGAGAGCGGAGAGAGAGAGTGGAGAGAGAACAGAGAGAGCGGAGAGAGAACAGAGAGAGACAGGAGAGATAATGGAGAGAGAACAGAGATGCAATGGAGAGAGTGGAGAGAGAACAGAGAGAGAGTGGAGAGAGAACAGAGAGAGAGTGGAGAGAGCGGAGAGAGAACAGAGAGAGAGCGGAGAGAGAACAGAGAGAGAGCGGAGAGAGAACAGAGAGAGCGGAGAGAGAACAGAGAGAGAGCGGAGAGAGAGAGCGGAGAGAGAACAGAGAGAGCGGAGAGAGAACAGAGAGAGACAGGAGAGAGAACAGAGAGAGAACAGAGAGAGAACGGAGAGAGAACAGAGAGAGAGTGGAGAGAGAACAGAGAGAGCGGAGAGAGAACAGAGAGAGCGGAGAGAGAACAGAGAGAGAGCGGAGAGAGAGAGCGGAGAGAGAACAGAGAGATCGGAGAGAGAACAGAGAGAGACAGGAGAGATAATGGAGAGAGAACAGAGAGGGAACGGAGAGAGTGGAGAGAGAACAGAGAGAGAGTGGAGAGAGAACAGAAAGAGAGCGGAGAGAGAGAGCGGCGAGAGAACAGAGAGAGAGCGGAGAGAGAACGGAGAGAGAACGGAGAGAGAGCGGAGAGAGAACGGAGAGAGAGCGGAGAGAGAACGGAGAGAGAACAGAGAGAGAGCGGAGAGAGAGTGGAGAGAGAATGGAGAGAGAACAGAGAGAGAGCGGAGAGAGAACAGAGAGAGAGCGGAGAGAGAACAGAGACAGAGTGGAGAGAGAACAGAGAGAGCGGAGAGAGAACAGAGAGAGACAGGAGAGAGAACGGAGAGAGAACAGAGAGAGAACGGAGAGAGCGGAGAGAGAACAGAAAGAGAGTGGAGAGAGAACAGAGAGAGAGCAGAGAGAGAGAGCGGAGAGCGAATAGAGAGAGAACGGAGAGAGAATAGAGAGAACGGAGAGAGCGGAGAGAGAACAGAGAGAGAGTGGAGAGAGAGCGTAGAGAGAGAACGGAGAGAGAACAGAGAGAGAGCGGAGAGAGAACGGAGAGAGAACAGAGAGAGAGCGTAGAGATAGAACGGAGAGAGAACAGAGAGAGAGCGGAGAGAGAACGGAGAGAGAACAGAGAGAGAGCGGAGTAAGAACGGAGAAAGAGAGCGGAGAGAGAGCAGAGAGAGCGGAGAGAGAGCGGAGAGAGAACAGAGAGAGAGCGGAGAGAGAACAGAGAGAGCGGAGAGAGAACAGAGAGAGAGCGGAGAGAGAGAGCGGAGAGAGAACAGCGAGAGCGGAGAGAGAACAGAGAGAGACAGGAGAGAGAACAGAGAGAGAACAGAGAGAAAACGGAGAGAGAACAGAGAGAGAGCGGAGAGAGAACAGAGAGAGAGCGGAGAGAGAACAGAGAGAGTGGAGAGAGAACAGAGAGAGAGCGGTGAGAGAGAGCGGAGAGAGAACAGAGAGAGCGGAGAGAGAACAGAGAGAGACAGGAGAGATAATGGAGAGAGAACATAGAGAGAACGGAGAGAGCGGAGAGAGAACAGAGAGAGCGGAGAGAGAACAGAGAGAGCAGAGAGAGAACAGAGAGAGAGCGGAGAGAGAACAGAGAGAGCAGAGAGAGAACAGAGAGAGAGCGGAGAGAGAAGGGAGAGAGAACAGAGAGAGAACGGAGAGAGAACAGAGAGAGAGCGGAGAGAGAACAGCGAGAGAACAGAGAGAGAGCAGAGAGAGAGAGCGGAGAGAGAACAGAGAGAGAGCGGAGAGAGAACAGAGAGAGAGCGGAGAGAGAACAGAGAGAGAGTGGAGAGAGAACAGAGAGAGAGCGGAGAGAGAACGGAGAGAGAACAGAGAGAGCGCGGAGAGAGAACAGAGAGAGAGCGGAGAGAGAACAGAGAGAGAGCGGAGAGAGAACAGAGAGAGAGCGGAGAGAGAACAGAGAGAGAGCGGAGAGAGAACAGAGAGAGCGGAGAGAGAACAGAGAGAGAGCGGAGAGAGAGAGCGGAGAGAGAACAGAGAGAGCGGAGAGAGAACAGAGAGAGACAGGAGAGAGAACAGAGAGAGAACAGAGAGAGAACGGAGAGAGAACAGAGAGAGAGTGGAGAGAGAACAGAGAGAGAGCGGAGAGAGAACAGAGAGAGCGGAGAGAGAACAGAGAGAGAGCGGAGAGAGAGAGCGGAGAGAGAACAGAGAGAGCGGAGAGAGAACAGAGAGAGACAGGAGAGATAATGGAGAGAGAACAGAGATGGAATGGAGAGAGTGGAGAGAGAACAGAGAGAGAGTGGAGAGAGAACAGAGAGAGAGTGGAGAGAGAGCGGAGAGAGAGCGGAGAGAGAGCGGAGAGAGAACGGAGAGAGAACGGAGAGAGAGCGGAGAGAGAACGGAGAGAGAGCGGAGAGAGAACGGAGAGAGAACAGAGAGAGAGCGGAGAGAGAGTGGAGAGAGAACGGAGAGAGAACAGAGAGAGAGCGGAGAGAGAACAGAGAGAGAGCGGAGAGAGAACAGAGACAGAGTGGAGAGAGAACAGAGAGAGCGGAGAGAGAACAGAGAGAGACAGGAGCGAGAACGGAGAGAGAACAGAGAGAGAACGGAGAGAGCGGAGAGAGAACAGAAAGAGAGTGGAGAGAGAACAGAGAGAGAGCAGAGAGAGAGCGGAGAGCGAATAGAGAGAGAACGGAGAGAGCGGAGAGAGAACAGAGAGAGTGGAGAGAGAGCGTAGAGAGAGAACGGAGAGAGAACAGAGAGAGAGCGGAGAGAGAACGGAGAGAGAACAGAGAGAGAGCGTAGAGAGAGAATGGAGAGAGAACAGAGAGAGAGCGGAGAGAGAACGGAGAGAGAACAGAGAGAGAGCGGAGAGAGAACGGAGAAAGAGAGCGGAGAGAGAGCAGAGAGAGCGGAGAAAGAACAGAGAGAGAGCGGAGAGAGAACAGAGAGAGCGGAGAGAGAACAGAGAGAGAGCGGAGAGAGAGAGCGGAGAGAGAACAGAGAGAGCGGAGAGAGAACAGAGAGAGACAGGAGAGAGAACAGAGAGAGAACAGAGAGAGAACGGAGAGAGAACAGAGAGAGAGCGGAGAGAGAACAGAGAGAGAGCGGAGAGAGAACAGAGAGAGCGGAGAGAGAACAGAGAAAGAGCGGTGAGAGAGAGCGGAGAGAGAACAGAGAGAGCGGAGAGAGAACAGAGAGAGACAGGAGAGATAATGGAGAGAGAACAGAGAGAGAACGGAGAGAGCGGAGAGAGAACAGAGAGAGCAGAGAGAGAACAGAGAGAGCAGAGAGAGAACAGAGAGAGAGCGGAGAGAGAACAGAGAGAGAGCGGAGAGAGAACAGAGAGAGAGCGGAGAGAGAACAGAGAGAGCGGAGAGAGAACAGAGAGAGAGCGGAGAGAGAGAGCGGAGAGAGAACAGAGAGAGAACAGAGAGAGCGGAGAGAGAACAGAGAGAGAGCGGAGAGAGAACAGAGAGAGAGCGGAGAGAGAACAGAGAGAGCGGAGAGAGAACAGAGAGAGAGCGGAGAGAGAGAGCGGAGAGAGAACAGAGAGAGCGGAGAGAGAACAGAGAGAGACAGGAGAGAGAACAGAGAGAGAACAGAGAGAGAACGGAGAGAGAACAGAGAGAGAGTGGAGAGAGAACAGAGAGAGCGGAGAGAGAACAGAGAGAGAGCGGAGAGAGAGAGCGGAGAGAGAACAGAGAGAGCGGAGAGAGAACAGAGAGAGACAGGAGAGATAATGGAGAGAGAACAGAGAGGGAACGGAGAGAGTGGAGAGAGAACAGAGAGAGAGTGGAGAGAGAACAGAGAGAGAGCGGAGAGAGAGAGCGGCGAGAGAACAGAGAGAGAGCGGAGAGAGAACGGAGAGAGAACGGAGAGAGAGCGGAGAGAGAACGGAGAGAGAGCGGAGAGAGAACGGAGAGAGAACAGAGAGAGAGCGGAGAGAGAGTGGAGAGAGAATGGAGAGAGAACAGAGAGAGAGCGGAGAGAGAACAGAGAGAGAGCGGAGAGAGAACAGAGACAGAGTGGAGAGAGAACAGAGAGAGCGGAGAGAGAACAGAGAGAGACAGGAGAGAGAACGGAGAGAGAACAGAGAGAGAACGGAGAGAGCGGAGAGAGAACAGAAAGAGAGTGGAGAGAGAACAGAGAGAGAGCAGAGAGAGAGAGCGGAGAGCGAATAGAGAGAGAACGGAGAGAGAATAGAGAGAACGGAGAGAGCGGAGAGAGAACAGAGAGAGAGTGGAGAGAGAGCGTAGAGAGAGAACGGAGAGAGAACAGAGAGAGAGCGGAGAGAGAACGGAGAGAGAACAGAGAGAGAGCGTAGAGATAGAACGGAGAGAGAACAGAGAGAGAGCGGAGAGAGAACGGAGAGAGAACAGAGAGAGAGCGGAGAGAGAACGGAGAAAGAGAGCGGAGAGAGAGCAGAGAGAGCGGAGAGAGAGCGGAGAGAGAACAGAGAGAGAGCGGAGAGAGAACAGAGAGAGCGGAGAGAGAACAGAGAGAGAGCGGAGAGAGAGAGCGGAGAGAGAACAGCGAGAGCGGAGAGAGAACAGAGAGAGACAGGAGAGAGAACAGAGAGAGAACAGAGAGAAAACGGAGAGAGAACTGAGAGAGAGCGGAGAGAGAACAGAGAGAGAGCGGAGAGAGAACAGAGAGAGTGGAGAGAGAACAGAGAGAGAGCGGTGAGAGAGAGCGGAGAGAGAACAGAGAGAGCGGAGAGAGAACAGAGAGAGACAGGAGAGATAATGGAGAGAGAACATAGAGAGAACGGAGAGAGCGGAGAGAGAACAGAGAGAGCGGAGAGAGAACAGAGAGAGCAGAGAGAGAACAGAGAGAGAGCGGAGAGAGAACAGAGAGAGCAGAGAGAGAACAGAGAGAGAGCGGAGAGAGAAGGGAGAGAGAACAGAGAGAGAACGGAGAGAGAACAGAGAGAGAGCGGAGAGAGAACAGCGAGAGAACAGAGAGAGAGCAGAGAGAGAGAGCGGAGAGAGAACAGAGAGAGAGCGGAGAGAGAACAGAGAGAGAGCGGAGAGAGAACAGAGAGAGAGTGGAGAGAGAACAGAGAGAGAGCGGAGAGAGAACGGAGAGAGAACAGAGAGAGCGCGGAGAGAGAACAGAGAGAGAGCGGAGAGAGAACAGAGAGAGAGCGGAGAGAGAACAGAGAGAGAGCGGAGAGAGAACAGAGAGAGAGCGGAGAGAGAACAGAGAGAGCGGAGAGAGAACAGAGAGAGAGCGGGGAGAGAGAGCGGAGAGAGAACAGAGAGAGCGGAGAGAGAACAGAGAGAGACAGGAGAGAGAACAGAGAGAGAACAGAGAGAGAACGGAGAGAGAACAGAGAGAGAGTGGAGAGAGAACAGAGAGAGAGCGGAGAGAGAACAGAGAGAGCGGAGAGAGAACAGAGAGAGAGCGGAGAGAGAGAGCGGAGAGAGAACAGAGAGAGCGGAGAGAGAACAGAGAGAGACAGGAGAGATAATGGAGAGAGAACAGAGATGGAATGGAGAGAGTGGAGAGAGAACAGAGAGAGAGTGGAGAGAGAACAGAGAGAGAGTGGAGAGAGAACAGAGAGAGAGCGGAGAGAGAGCGGAGAGAGAACGGAGAGAGAACGGAGAGAGAGCGGAGAGAGAACGGAGAGAGAGCGGAGAGAGAATGGAGAGAGAACAGAGAGAGAGCGGAGAGAGAGTGGAGAGAGAACGGAGAGAGAACAGAGAGAGAGCGGAGAGAGAACAGAGAGAGAGCGGAGAGAGAACAGAGACAGAGTGGAGAGAGAACAGAGAGAGCGGAGAGAGAACAGAGAGAGACAGGAGCGAGAACGGAGAGAGAACAGAGAGAGAACGGAGAGAGCGGAGAGAGAACAGAAAGAGAGTGGAGAGAGAACAGAGAGAGAGCAGAGAGAGAGCGGAGAGCGAATAGAGAGAGAACGGAGAGAGCGGAGAGAGAACAGAGAGAGAGTGGAGAGAGAGCGTAGAGAGAGAACGGAGAGAGAACAGAGAGAGAGCGGAGAGAGAACGGAGAGAGAACAGAGAGAGAGCGTAGAGAGAGAATGGAGAGAGAACAGAGAGAGAGCGGAGAGAGAACGGAGAGAGAACAGAGAGAGAGCGGAGAGAGAACGGATAAAGAGAGCGGAGAGAGAGCAGAGAGAGCGGAGAAAGAACAGAGAGAGAGCGGAGAGAGAACAGAGAGAGCGGAGAGAGAACAGAGAGAGAGCGGAGAGAGAGAGCGGAGAGAGAACAGAGAGAGCGGAGAGAGAACAGAGAGAGACAGGAGAGAGAACAGAGAGAGAACAGAGAGAGAACGGAGAGAGAACAGAGAGAGAGCGGAGAGAGAACAGAGAGAGAGCGGAGAGAGAACAGAGAGAGCGGAGAGAGAACAGAGAGAGAGCGGTGAGAGAGAGCGGAGAGAGAACAGAGAGAGCGGAGAGAGAACAGAGAGAGACAGGAGAGATAATGGAGAGAGAACAGAGAGAGAACGGAGAGAGCGGAGAGAGAACAGAGAGAGCAGAGAGAGAACAGAGAGAGCAGAGAGAGAACAGAGAGAGAGCGGAGAGAGAACAGAGAGAGAGCGGAGAGAGAACAGAGAGAGAGCGGAGAGAGAACAGAGAGAGCGGAGAGAGAACAGAGAGAGAGCGGAGAGAGAGAGCGGAGAGAGAACAGAGAGAGAACAGAGAGAGCGGAGAGAGAACAGAGAGAGAGCGGAGAGAGAACAGAGAGAGAGCGGAGAGAGAACAGAGAGAGCGGAGAGAGAACAGAGAGAGAGCGGAGAGAGAGAGCGGAGAGAGAACAGAGAGAGCGGAGAGAGAACAGAGAGAGACAGGAGAGAGAACAGAGAGAGAACAGAGAGAGAACGGAGAGAGAACAGAGAGAGAGTGGAGAGAGAACAGAGAGAGCGGAGAGAGAACAGAGAGAGCGGAGAGAGAACAGAGAGAGAGCGGAGAGAGAGAGCGGAGAGAGAACAGAGAGAGCGGAGAGAGAACAGAGAGAGACAGGAGAGATAATGGAGAGAGAACAGAGAGGGAACGGAGAGAGTGGAGAGAGAACAGAGAGAGAGTGGAGAGAGAACAGAGAGAGAGCGGAGAGAGAGAGCGGCGAGAGAACAGAGAGAGAGCGGAGAGAGAACGGAGAGAGAACGGAGAGAGAGCGGAGAGAGAACGGAGAGAGAGCGGAGAGAGAACGGAGAGAGAACAGAGAGAGAGCGGAGAGAGAGTGGAGAGAGAATGGAGAGAGAACAGAGAGAGAGCGGAGAGAGAACAGAGAGAGAGCGGAGAGAGAACAGAGACAGAGTGGAGAGAGAACAGAGAGAGCGGAGAGAGAACAGAGAGAACCAGGAGAGAGAACGGAGAGAGAACAGAGAGAGAACGGAGAGAGCGGAGAGAGAACAGGAAGAGAGTGGAGAGAGAACAGAGAGAGAGCAGAGAGAGAGAGCGGAGAGCGAATAGAGAGAGAACGGAGAGAGAATAGAGAGAACGGAGAGAGCGGAGAGAGAACAGAGAGAGAGTGGAGAGAGAGCGTAGAGAGAGAACGGAGAGAGAACAGAGAGAGAGCGGAGAGAGAACGGAGAGAGAACAGAGAGAGAGCGTAGAGATAGAACGGAGAGAGAACAGAGAGAGAGCGGAGAGAGAACGGAGAGAGAACAGAGAGAGAGCGGAGAGAGAACGGAGAAAGAGAGCGGAGAGAGAGCAGAGAGAGCGGAGAGAGAGCGGAGAGAGAACAGAGAGAGAGCGGAGAGAGAACAGAGAGAGCGGAGAGAGAACAGAGAGAGAGCGGAGAGAGAGAGCGGAGAGAGAACAGCGAGAGCGGAGAGAGAACAGAGAGAGACAGGAGAGAGAACAGAGAGAGAACAGAGAGAAAACGGAGAGAGAACAGAGAGAGAGCGGAGAGAGAACAGAGAGAGAGCGGAGAGAGAACAGAGAGAGTGGAGAGAGAACAGAGAGAGAGCGGTGAGAGAGAGCGGAGAGAGAACAGAGAGAGCGGAGAGAGAACAGAGAGAGCGGAGAGAGAACAGAGAGAGACAGGAGAGATAATGGAGAGAGAACATAGAGAGAACGGAGAGAGCGGAGAGAGAACAGAGAGAGCGGAGAGAGAACAGAGAGAGCAGAGAGAGAACAGAGAGAGAGCGGAGAGAGAACAGAGAGAGAGCGGAGAGAGAACATAGAGAGCGGAGAGAGAACAGAGAGAGAGCGGAGAGAGAGAGCGGAGAGAGAACAGAGAGAGCGGAGAGAGAACAGAGAGAGAGTGGAGAGAGAACAGAGAGAGAGCGAAGAGAGAACAGAGAGAGCGGAGAGAGAACAGAGAGAGAGCGGAGAGAGAGAGCGGAGAGAGAACAGAGAGAGCGGAGAGAGAACAGAGAGAGACAGGAGAGATAATGGAGAGAGAACAGAGAGAGAACGGAGAGAGTGGAGAGAGAACAGAGAGAGAGTGGAGAGAGAACAGAGAGAGAGCGGAGAGAGAGAGCGGAGAGAGAACAGAGAGAGAGCGGAGAGAGAACGGAGAGAGAACGGAGAGAGAGCGGAGAGAGAACGGAGAGAGAGCGGAGAGAGAACGGAGAGAGAACAGAGAGAGAGCGGAGAGAGAGTGGAGAGAGAACGGAGAGAGAACAGAGAGAGAGCGGAGAGAGAACAGAGACAGAGTGGAGAGAGAACAGAGAGAGCAGAGAGAGAACAGAGAGAGACAGGAGAGAGAACGGAGAGAGAACAGAGAGAGAACGGAGAGAGCGGAGAGAGAACAGAAAGAGAGTGAAGAGAGAACAGAGAGAGAGCAGAGAGAGAGCGGAGAGCGAATAGAGAGAGAACGGAGAGAGAATAGAGAGAACGGAGAGAGCGGAGAGAGAACAGAGAGAGAGAGTGGAGAGAGAGCGTAGAGAGAGAACGGAGAGAGAAGAGAGAGAGAGCGGAGAGAGAACAGAGAGAGAACAGAGAGAGAGCGGAGAGAGAACGGAGAAAGAGAGCGGAGAGAGAGCAGAGAGAGCGGAGAGAGAGCGGAGCGAGAACGGAGAGAGAACAGAGAGAGAGCGGAGAGAGAACAGAGAGAGCGGAGAGAGAACAGAGAGAGAGCGGAGAGAGAGAGCGGAGAGAGAACAGAGAGAGCGGAGAGAGAACAGAGAGAGACAGGAGAGAGAACAGAGACAGAACAGAGAGAGAACGGAGAGAGAACAGAGAGAGAGCGGAGAGAGAACAGAGAGAGCGGAGAGAGAACAGAGAGAGAGCGGTGAGAGAGAGCGGAGAGAGAACAGAGAGAGCGGAGAGAGAACAGAGAGAGACAGGAGAGATAATGGAGAGAGAACAGAGAGAGAACGGAGAGAGAACGGAGAGAGCGGAGAGAGAACAGAGAGAGAGTGGAGAGAGAACAGAGAGAGAGCGGAGAGAGAGAGCGGAGAGAGAACAGAGAGAGAGCAGAGAGAGAACGGAGAGAGAACGGAGAGAGAGCGGAGAGAGAACGTAGAGAGAGTGGAGAGAGAACGGAGAGAGAACAGAGAGAGAGCGGAGAGAGACCGGAGAGAGAACGGAGAGAGAACAGAGAGAGAGCGGAGAGAGAACAGAGAGAGAGCGGAGAGAGAACAGAGACAGAGTGGAGAGAGAACTGAGAGAGCGGAGAGAGAACAGAGAGAGACAGGAGAGAGAACGGAGAGAGAACAGAGAGAGAACGGAGAGAGCGGAGAGAGAACAGAAAGAGAGTGGAGAGAGAACAGAGAGAGACAGGAGAGAGAACAGAGAGAGAACGGAGAGAGAATAGAGAGAGAACGGAGAGAGCGGATAGAGAACAGAGAGAGAGTGGAGAGAGAACAGAGAGAGAGCGGAGAGAGAACGGAGAGAGAACAGAGAGAGAGCGGAGAGAGAACGGAGAAAGAGAGCGGAGAGAGAGCGGAGAGAGAGCGGAGAGAGAACAGCGAGAGAACAGAGAGAGAGCCGAGAGAGTGGAGAGAGAGTGGAGAGGGAGCGGAGAGAGAACAGAGAGAGAGCGGAGAGAAAACAGAGAGAGAGCGGAGAGAAAACAGAGAGAGAACAGAGAGAGAGCGGAGAGAGAGCTGAGAGAGAGCGGAGAGAGAACGGAGAGAGAGCGGAGAGAGAGCGGAGAGAGAACGGAGAGAGAGCGGAGAGAGAGCGGAGAGAGAGCGGAAAGAGAACGGAGAGAGCGGAGAGAGAGCAGAGGAAGAGCGGAGAGAGTGCTGAGAGAGTGGAGAGAGAACGGAGAGAGAGCGGAGAGAGAGCAGAGAGAGAACGGAGAGAGAGCGGAAAGAGAGCGGAGAGAGTGTAGAGAGAATGGAAAGAGAGCGGAGAGAGAGCGGAGAGAGAGAGCGGAGAGAGAACAGTGAGAGCGGAGAGAGAACAGAGAGAGACAGGAGAGAGAACAGAGAGAGAACGGAGAGAGAATAGAGAGAGAACGGAGAGAGCGGAGAGAGAACAGAGAGAGAGTGGAGAGAGAGCGGAGAGAGAGAACGGAGAGAGAACAGAGAGAGAGCGGAGAGAGAACGGAGAGAGAACAGAGAGAGAGCGGAGAGAGAACGGAGAAAGAGAGCGGAGAGAGAGCAGAGAGAGCGGAGAGAGAGCGGAGAGAGAACAGAGAGAGAACAGAGAGAGAGCAGAGAGAGTGGAGAGAGAGCGGAGAGAGAGCGGAGAGAGAACAGAGAGAGTGGAGAGAAAACAGAGAGAGAACAGAGAGAGAGCGGAGAGAGAGCTGAGAGAGAGCGGAGAGAGAACGCGAGAGAGAACGGAGAGAGAAAGGAGAGAGAACGGAGAGAGAACGGGAGAGAGCGAGGAGAGAGCGAAGAGAGAACGGGGAGAGAACGGAGAGAGAACGGGGAGAGAACGGAGAGAGAATGGAGAGAGAGCGGAGAGAGAATGGGGAGAGAACAGGGAGAGAAGGAAGAGAGATCGGAGAGAGAACGGGAGAGAACGGAGAGAGAACGGGAGAGAACGGAGAGAGAGCAGAGAGAGAACAGAGAGAGAACAGGGAGAGAGAACAGAGAGAGAACGAGAGAGAACGGAGAGAGAACGGGGAGAGAGAATGGAGAGAGAACGGGAGAGAACGGGGAGAGAACGGGGGGAGAGATCAGAGAGAGAACGGGGAGAGAACGGGGAGAGAGAATGGTAGAGAACGGGGAGAGAGAACGGGAGAGAGAACAGAGAGAGAACGGGGAAGAGAACGGGAGAGAACGGGGAGAGAACGGGGAGAGAGAACAGAGAGAGAGCGGAGAGAGCGCAGGGAGAGAACAGGAGAGAACGGGGAGAGAACAGGGAGAGAGAACAGAGAGAGAACGGGGGAGAGATCGGAGAGAGAACGGGAGAGAACGGAGAGAGAACGGGAGGGAACGGAGAGAGAACGGAGAGAGAGCGGAGAGAGAATAGAGAGAGAAAGCGGAGAGAGAACGGAGAGAGAGCAGAGAGAGAACAGAGAGAGAACAGGGAGAGAGAACAGAGAGAGAACGCGGGAGAGAACGGAGAGAGAACGGAGAGAGAACGGGAGAGAGCGAGGAGAGAGCGGAGAGAGAACGGGGAGAGAACGGAGAGAGAACGGGAGAGAACGGAGAGAGAACGGGGAGAGAACGGAGAGAGAATGGAGAGAGAACGGAGAGAGAATTGAGAGAGAGCGGAGAGAGAATGGGGAGAGAACAGGGAGAGAAGGAAGAGAGATCGGAGAGAGAACGGGAGAGAACGGGGAGAGAACGGGGGGAGATATCAGAGAGAGAACGGGGAGAGAACGGGGAGAGGGAATGGTAGAGAACAGGGAGAGAGAACGGGAGAGAGAACAGAGAGAGAACAGGGAAGAGAACGGGAGAGAACGGGGAGAGAACGGGGAGAGAGAACAGAGAGAGAGCGGAGAGAGAGCAGGGAGAGAACGGGAGAGAACAGGGAGAGAACAGGGAGAGAGAACAGAGAGAGAACGGGGGAGAGATCGGAGAGAGAACGGGAGAGAACGGAGAGAGAACGGGAGAGAACGGAGAGAGAGCGGGAGAGAACGGAGAGAGAACGGAGAGAGAGCGGAGAGAGAATAGAGAGAGAAAGCGGAGAGAGAACGGAGAGAGAGCAGAGAGAGAACAGAGAGAGAACAGGGAGAGAGAACAGAGAGAGAACGCGGGAGAGAACGGAGAGAGAACGGAGAGAGAACGGAGAGAGAACGGGAGAGAGCGAGGAGAGAGCGGAGAGAGAACGGGGAGAGAATGGAGAGAGAACGGGAGAGAACGGAGAGAGAACGGGGAGAGAACGGAGAGAGAATGGAGAGAGAACGGAGAGAGAATTGAGAGAGAGCGGAGAGAGAATGGAGAGAGAGCAGAGAGAGAACAGAGAGAGAACAGGGAGAGAGAACAGAGAGAGAACGAGAGAGAACGGAGAGAGAACGGGGAGAGAGAATGGAGAGAGAACGGGAGAGAACGGGGAGAGAGAACGGGAGAGAACAGGGAGAGAACAGGGAGAGAGAACAGAGAGAGAACGGGGCAGAGAACGGGAGATAACGGGGAGAGAACGGGGAGAGAACAGGGAGAGAGAACAGAGAGAGAACGGGGGAGAGAACAGGGAGAGAGAACAGAGAGAGAACGGGGAGAGAACGGAGAGAGAACGGAGAGAGAACGGGGAGAGAATGGAGAGAGAATGGGGAGAGAACGGAGAGAGAACGGAGAGAGAACGGGGAGAGAACGGAGAGAGAGCGGAGATAGAACGGGGAGAGATTAGAGAGAGAATAGAGAGAGAGCGGAGAGAGAACGGGGAGAGAACGGAGAGAGAACAGAGAGAGAACAAGAACGGAGAGAGAACGGGGAGAGAACGGGAGAGAACAGGAAGAATGGGGTGCTTCTGTGTCACCTCCAATAACTGCCAACATGCTGTAGATGTTTACCTCCGTCTGGCCCACATGTTCTGTGTGGGAGGGGAGAGAACAGCTGTCTCTATGGAAGGGACACACACACACTGATGAAAACATCTTAGAAGGTAGGATAGGTACCCATCCATGAAACAGCCAGTAACTTTCCATGTTCTAAATCTTTCCACAGCTATCTTGTCTTGTCCTTTCATAAAAATGACTTTGTGTTGATAACCTTCTTTCTCAGTTATAAAAACCCTGTTTCTCTGTTATAAAAAAACCCTTTCTCTGTCTCCTGGTTTCTCATGGTCGTATTTGAGTCTACAGACAGTGTAATGAACTTTGCATCCTGTGTTTGTTTTTTAATTGAATAACATTTGTATTAGATGTTTTACAGACGGCCTTATAAAAAAGCATGTAATGCTGAGCGGTGGTACAGATCTGTTGTAACTGAGTCTAGAGTTGCTGTAAACCAAGCAGAGGAAACACACCTTGCTTTTATGACCGACATAAACAGTAGTTTACAACCCGGCTTTTACTGTCATATTGCACAACGACATGACCTCTCTAGGAGAGGGATCAGGGGTTAGGGGTTAGGGATTAGGGTTAGGGTTTAGGGCGTAGGAGGAAGGGGTTAGGAGTTAGGGTTAGAGCTCGACCTTAATGAAGGCCCAACACACCAGGAGACAATGGTTCTGTCCAAGGGTGCGTCCAAATGGCACCCTATTGGAAGCTAAAGAAATGCATTCAATGTCCACATTGGTTTTTGCTACATTTATTCTATTACAGACACCTTCATTTATACTTTTAATTATATTATGTGAACTAAACATACAAATAAAAAAATATATAAACACATTTTCCTTAATTCGTAATTTTTTGAAAGTTCTTATATTCATTTTGAACGTTCATAAAGTTTGAATATTACAACAAAAAAGTACTTAAAAACATGTAATTTTGTCCTTGAAACATTTGATTGAAATACTGTAGAATTCCATTCATTCCTATGGAGGACTGCTGCTACTGGGGAGTGCCAATATGGCCGACCGGTGGCTTCAAAGCATCTCATTGGCCAATACATAGCGTCAGCAATCCAGGGTTTATATACTGTACATCATTGGTTGTTCCCTTATCTACACCCCCCCTCTCTGAGCCCAACTTTCACCCTCCCCCTCTGAGCCCAACCATCCCCCTCCCCCTCTCAGAGCCCAAACTTCACCCTCCCCCTCTCAGAGACCAACCTTCACCCTCCCCCTCTGAGCCCAAGTTTCACCCTCCCCCTCTGAGCCCAACCATCACCCTCCCCCTCTCAGAGCCCAAACTTCACCCTCCCCCTCTCAGAGCCCAACCTTCACCCTCCCACTCTCAGAGCCCAATTTTCACCCTCCCCCTGTCAGAGCCCAATTTTCACCCTCCCCCTCTCAGAGCCCAATCTTCACCCTCCCCCTGTCAGAGCCCAACCTTCACCCTCTCAGAGACCAACTTTCACCCTCCCCCTCTGAGCCCAACCCTCCCCCTCCCCCTGTCAGAGCCCAACCGTCCCCCTCCCCCTGTCAGAGCCCAACCTTCCCCCTCCCCCTGTCAGAGCCCAACCTTCCCCCTCCCCCTCTCAGAGCCCAAACTTCACCCTCCCCCTCAGAGCCCAACCTTCCCCCTCCCCCTGTCAGAGCCCAACCTCCCCCCTCCCCCTCTCAGAGCCCAACCTTCACCCTCCCCCTCAGAGCCCAACATTCACCCTCCCCTGTCAGAGGCCAACTTTCACCCCTCCCCCTCTCAGAGCCCCTGCCACACAGAGACTGCTATCTCCCTGTAATCTCCCCCTCATCAAATAGCTACATTCATTTTAGATCTTTACCACCCTTTGTGTGCGTCTCTTCACCCATGATAGCGTTCCAAGGTGCATGGTCCCAAAGATAACAGTTTACAGTAGTTAATTGGTGATTAAACGACTAGATTCCCTTGCTACCAGTGTTATGACGTTGATTTTTTTTTTTTTTATGACGAAACCAGTTGTCCGTTGGTATCAGGACACTTGTTTATCTATAGGAGTATTTTACTAGTTGGTTTAGACATTAGACCTCCATATTACTGCTGATGTTGGCATCATTTAAAGGTGCAGATCAGTAAAGGAGGAGGACCCCAGCAAGCAGGTTGAGATGACACCATTACAACCTGCCTGCTGAGTCTCTGGCTCTGTTTCAGGGGCCTGTTCCAGGGGGTGGGGCTTTTCCTTTTCCACTGTACATGTCTTTCCAACCCTGCACCCAAACACTTTGGCTTAAGGACTATTGAGTTGAGCCAATTCTTCATTCTCTGTATCTACACACAATGATATCACAACCATTCTGTCGGTGGCAGGAACTTATCTGTCAACTTTCAAGCTGATCTTATAAGATGAATATTTTCTGATATGCTGATTCGACTCACCACCATCAGGTCTCTCTCCTGCTTTCGTTATGAAGCGACAATCAGGTTTTCCACTCGGTGGTCTGTCTGTGGGTCTGTGGGTCTGTCAATATGAAGAGATTTATGTGCGCCACAGCGAGGGCCAGGCTGCCGCAGTCCTAAACCCATGTGATTACATTTTAATGCGCCGTTGGCTGGTTCAAATACCTCCAGTAATTACTTTGGTTTTTTCCACTCTTCATACAATCTTCTGCGTTTGTGCAACAGATTTGGACAGTGGTGTAAACCCCAGATATGTTCTGAATTAGACAGTGGTGTAAACCCCAGATATGTTCTGAATTAGACAGTGGTGTAAACCCCAGATATGTTCTGAATTAGACAGTGGTGTAAACCCCAGATATGTTCTGAATTAGACAGTGGTGTAAACCCCAGATATGTTCTGAATTAGACAGTGGTGTAAACCCCAGATATGTTCTGAATTAGACAGTGGTGTAAACCCCAGATATGGTCTGAATTAGACAGTGGTGAAAACCCCAGATATGTTCTGAATTAGACAGTGGTGTAAACCCCAGATATGTTCTGAATTAGACAGTGGTGTAAACCCCAGATATGTTCTGAATTAGACAGTGGTGTAAACCCTAGATATGTTCTGAATTAGACCGTGGTGTAAACCCCAGATATGTTCTGAATTAGACAGTGGTGTAAACCCCAGATATGTTCTGAATTAGACAGTGGTTTAAACCCCAGATATGGTCTGAATTAGACAGTGGTGTAAACCCCATATATGTTCTGAATTAGACAGTGGTGTAAACCCCTGATATGTTCTGAATTAGACAGTGGTGTAAACCCCAGATATGGTCTGAATTAGACAGTGGTTTAAACCCCTGATATGTTCTGAATTAGACAGTGGTGTAAACCCCAGATATGGTCTGAAAGCACCAGAGCCTCAACTGTCTAAGACTGAATCTTTTAACCTTTTATACTTGTCCCTCCCTCTCCCTCTCCTCTCTCCCTCCCCCTCTCCTCTCCTCTCCCCCTCCCTCTCCTCTCTCCCTCCCTCCCTCTCCTCTCTCCCTCCCTCCCTCTCCTCCTCCCTGTCCTCTCCCCCTCCCTCCCAATTTCAATTCAATTTCAATTTAAGGGCTTTATTGGCATGGGAAAAGTATGTTAATATTGCCAAAGCAAGTGATGTAGATAGTAAACAAAAGTGAAATAAACAATAAATATTAACAGTAAACATTACACTCAGAAGTTCCAAAAGAATAAAGACATTTCAAATGTCGTATTATTTTTATATACAGTGTTGTAACAATGTGCAAATAGTTAAAGTACAAATGGGAAAATAAATAAACATAAATATGGGTTGTATTTACAATAGTGTTTGTTCTTCCCCTCCTTCTCTCTCCCCCTCCCTCCCTCTCCTCTCTCCCTCCCTCCCTCTCCCCCCTCTCCTCTCTCCCTCCCACTCCTCTCCCCCTCCCTCTCTCTCTCTCTCTCTCTCTCTCTCTCTCTCTCTCTCTCTCTCTCTCTCTCTCTCTCTCTCTCCTCCTCCCTCTCCTCTCCCCTCCCCTCCCCTCCCCCCTCCCTCCCTCTCTCTCCCACTCCCTCCCACTCCCTCCCTCTCCTCTCCCCTCCCTCTCTCTCCCACTCCCTCCGTCTCCTCTCCCCCTCCCTCTCCTCCTCCCTCTCCTCTCTCTCTCCCCCCCTCTCCTCTCCCCTTCCCTCTCTCTCCCCCTCCCTCGCTCTCCTCCTCCCTCTCCTCTCCTCCTCCCTCCTTCCCTCTCCCTCTCCCTCTCCCTCTCCTCCCTCCCTCCCTCCCTCCCTCCCTCCCTCCCTCCCTCCCTCCCTCCCTCCCTCCCTCCCTCCCTCCCTCCCTCCCTCTCCTCTCCCCCTTCCTCTCTCCCTCCCTCCCTCTCCTCTCCCCGTCCCTCTCTCTCCCCTCCTCTCTCTCCCTCTCCTCTCTCCCTCCCTCTCCTCTCCCCCTCCCTCTCTCTCCTCCTCCCTCTCCTCTCCCCCACCCTCTACTATCCCCCTCCCTCTCTCTCCCACTCCCTCCCTCTCCCCCTCCCTCTTCTCTCCCCCTCTTTTCTCCTCTCCCCCTCCCTCTCCTCTCCCCCTCCCCCTCCCCCTCCCCCTCCCTCTCCTCTCCTCTCCTCTCCTCTCCTCTCCTCTCCTCTCCTCTCCTCTCCTCTCCTCTCCTCTCCTCTCCTCTCCTCTCCTCTCCTCTCCTCTCCTCTCCTCTCCTCTCCTCTCCTCTCCTCTCCTCTCCCCCTCCCTCCCTCTCCCCTCCCTCTTCTCTCCCCCTCTTTTCTCCTCTCTCCCTCTCCCTCTCCTCTCCTCTCCCCCTCCCTCCCTCTCCCCCTCCCTCTTCCCTCCCCTCTTCTCTCCTCATCTCTCTCTCTTTTCTCTGTCAAATATTTATAGCTGATGAGAGATAAGATAGTTCCAGCGTCGGACCTGTCAGTGCCAGCTGCTGCAGACCTTTGCTCACAATAAAGTGTAAGATGTGTTCCAGGTGGGAGGGAACCATATTGTATTTGGAGCTCATCCTGGAGGACTATTGATAGGAGGGCTGGGTTAGGAGGGAGGGCTGGGCTGTAGAGAGGAACAGTGAGGGAGGGCTGGGCTGTAGAGAGGAACAGTGAGGGAGGGCTGGGCTGTAGAGAGGGACAGTGAGGGAGGGCTGGGCTGTAGAGAGGGACAGTGAGGGAGGGCTGGGCTGTAGAGAGGAACAGTGAGGGAGATAGGCTGTAGAGAGGAACAGTGAGGGAGGCTGGGCTGTAGAGAGGAACAGTGAGGGAGGCTGTAGAGAGGAACAGTGAGGGAGAGCTGGGCTGTAGAGAGGAACAGTGAGGGATGGCTGGGCTGTAGAGAGGAACAGTGAGGGAGGGCTGGGCTGTAGAGAGGAACAGTGAGGGAGGGCTAGGCTGTAGAGAGGAACAGTGAGGGAGGGCTAGGCTGTAGAGAGGAACAGTGAGGGATGGCTGGGCTGTAGAGAGGAACAGTGAGGGAGGGCTGGGCTGTAGAGAGGAACATTACAGCATAGCTCAGATACAGATTGCTCAGTGCTTCAATAGAGCCTGTTATCTCCTCTAAACCATGGGAGTTTAACTCAAGGTTTTTTCTTTTCCAGGGAGTGAGCAGAGGAGAGCAGTGCAGAGGAGACACAGTGGCAGTGTCCTGCCTTATCACACTCTATGCATCTGAAGAGATTTAGCTACCAGCCCTATATCAAATCAGATCAAAGTGTATTTGTCACTTGCACAGGATACAGCAGGTGTAAACAGTCCAGTGAAATACTTCCTGAAGCTCTTCCTCAGTCATAAAATAAATATACAAGACAAAGGGAAGTAAGATAGTGTTCTCTGTAAGTTTCTCTCCTCTCTATAACAGTGTATGTGATGCCAGTGGGACTCAACCTGTCATGCTCTGGATTACCCTATACTATTGACCACCAGTTTAGTCATGAGTGGAACATTCATCTAATTCAATACAAAATCACCATCTGGGCTTTGAAGGCAAAATTGTTCCAATATGCGAAACATATTGGTGTTGGACTGACCACAGCACTGACAGAACATTCTGAGGGTGACAGTGTATTGGGAAGAATGACTAAGTACCTTTAAGTACAATTCACTACCTTTCTCTCTGAGAGTGTAACGTCTGAGAAATCTCTCCAGTGAATAGTTGTATAATGTATTGCCAGTAGTATTGGAGGATCATTGTAGTAAGGAACTTCATCATGACAACACACAAAGACTCACGACAACTGAGGTTCACATCGCTAACAATCCTATTATGTTATCACTCTTATCAACGGAGGAGCAGTACCTGTGGTCAGAGTAGTAGAGCCTGTATCGATGCTGTTCTCTATCAGCTTTATTGTTGTGATACATACCGAGACAACATAATGCTAGGAGTGCCCTCTAATGGTGAATACATAGTGAGTACTATCTATCTATCTATCTATCTATCTATCTATCTATCTATCTATCTATCTATCTATCTATCTATCTATCTATCTATCTATCTATCTATCTATCTATCTATCTATCTATCTATCTATCTATCTATCTATCTATCTATCTATCTATCTATCTATCTATCTATCTATCTATCTATCTATCTATCTATCTATCTATCTATCTATCGATTTTGTGAAATGACACCTTTCTAAGAGGTGTATATTAAAGCTCAGCTCAGCTTAAAATAACTAAACAAACTCAAACCAGTGATAAAGCTTCTATCTGTATCTGTCAATCTGTTTGTGAATGGGAGCTTGTTGCCACAGGTGTATACCTGCCTACCTGCCTGCCTGCCTGCCTGCCTGCCTGCCTGCCTGCCTGCCTGCCTGCCTGCCTGCCTGCCTGCCTGCCTGCCTGCCTGCCTGTCTGTCTGTCTGTCTGTCTGTCTGTCTGTCTGTCTGTCTGTCTGTCTGTCTGTCTGTCTGTCTGTCTGTCTGTCTGCCTGCCTGCCTACCTGCCTGCCTATCTACCTGCCTGCCTGCCTGCCTGCCTGTCTACCTGCCTGCCTGCCTGCCTGCCTGCCTACCTGCCTACCTGCCTGTCTACCTGTCTACCTGCCTGCCTGTCTGCCTGCCTGCCTGTCTACCTGCCTGCCTACCTGCCTGTCTACCTGTCTACCTGCCTGTCTACCTGTCTACCTGCCTGTCTACCTGCCTGCCTGTCTACCTGCCTGCCTGTCTACCTGCCTGCCTGCCTGCCTGCCTGCCTGCCTGTCTACCTGTCTACCTGCCTGTCTACCTGCCTGCCTACCTGCCTGCTTATCTACCTACCTGCTTTCTTTGTATACTATACCTTAGCTTGACAATGGACTTTGTTACCTTGACAACAACATCCTGACCAGACAGACATGGAGCCAGTGAGCCACTAACTGTTGACTTCCCTATTTCTGTCTCTCTCTACCCTCTCCAGCCTTACCGGGCAGCAAGGGGGGCGGCTGTGTGGCTGCGTCCCAAATTGCACCCTATTCCCTATATATCCCTATGGGCCCTGGTCAAAAGTAGTGAACTATATAGGGCATAGGGTGCCATTTGGGATGAAGCCTGTGTATATCGCCCCTGTTCCTGATGGGTGTAGCAATGATTACAACCTGTCAAAGAGCACTGGAGGGACATAAAACGCTGCTTATCGATGTGGCGAAGGGGGGATCCTCCCTCAGTGCTGATGTCTGTGATAAGATAAGGTCTTAGAGTCCTGCTGGTATCAATCTCTCCATCTACAGATCTACAGGCCTGACATGTGGCGACCGCCTTGCCTCGGCCTGGTTCTCTATATGCTGATGATGGGTTTAACTGTTAACAGCTAACTCATCCATTAAGGCCTGTACACAGGCAGACAGGGACTCAGGGGGTATGCTAATTTGGTATAGAGGCAGACCTAACCCACTCTATTAAATTAGTCAAATCAGAAGCATTTTACATCTGGCTAGAAATTAATGAGGAAATTATCTCAACAGAGACACATTTCCTCATGTGTGCTACCGATATCCCCCCAATATAATCCCCATACTTTAATGAAGACAGCTTCTCCAAGCTAGAGGGGGAGATCAATCATTTCCAGGCCCAGGGACATGTTTTAGTCTGTGGTGACCTAAATGCCAGAACTGGACAAGAACCTACTACTCTCAGCACACAGGGGGACAAACTCCTACCTGGAGGTGACAGCATTCCCTCCCCCATATGCCCCCCTAGGCACAACTATGACAACATAACCAACAAAAACGGGTCACAACTCCTGCAGCTCTGTCGCACGCTGGATATGTACATAGTCAATGGTAGGCTTCGAGGGGACTCCTATGGTAGGTACACCTATAGCTCATCTCTTGGCAGTAGTACTGTAGACTACTTTATCACTGATCTCAACCCAGAGTCTCTCAGAGCGTTCACAGTCAGCCCACTGACACCCCTATCAGACCACAGCAAAATCACAGTCTACTTGAACAGAGCAATACTCAATCATGAGGCATCAAAGCCAAACAAACTGCATGCTATTACAGTTTTTCTCAGTCGCTTTGGTGCATTTTTCACATCATCCCTAACATGTGCAAAATAATAAGTGCATTTCTCAGAACAATTTGTACAAACTGCAATATACAATATATATGTTTCTAAAGCTAGTCAGTCACTAAAAATCCTTAGTACATCTCTCAAAAGTAAATATTCATGCCAATGATCATGTCAGTGTCATCAGAATGATAAGTCATTGAGTCATTGTTCACGAACAAGGTTGTCAAAATGTTTAGGCATGTTGTCAATGGAACTGTGTACTTTGACAGTATTACCTGATGTAAACTTAGGCTACAGTTTGGATGACAGTTACTGTATTGAAAATGCACAAGGCTGCACTTCTATGGCATATATCAATTTCAACAGTACTATTTACATATTACTGTATGTGGGTTATTGATTGAAAGAGACTGGACAACCCAAGGGGCACAAAGGAAAAAAAACTAAATTAGAAAGAAACACAGGAAACCACCCCTAAGGCACAACTTTGCCCACAGCACTGTTCTAGTGCTGTCTCTACACATCCAGACGTTCCTGTCTGTCAGCCCACATATTCTCATCCACATCACACCGGATATTTTCCCTTCCAATGCAACGTGGAAAGAATCTTTTGGAATGCCTTATCCATCCTCTGCAGGCGTCTACTGTGGTGTCCTCACATGCTGCATCCATTGCAGCCAGCAGGGTCATCTGTGTGTGTGGCTGACGATCGTACACCTTCCACCTCCATGCTGAAAAGAACTCCTCAATTGGGTTAAGGAATGGTGAATAAGGTGGGAGGAATTCTATGAGCATCCTCGGGTGGGTCACAAACCATTGCCTTATGATGTTTGATCGATGGAAACTCACATTATCACAAATGACCACATACTTTGGCAAATCCTCTCTAAACAGACCCCTCTCATCATCAGGGATGAGAGCCCTGTAGAGAGTCTCTAAAAAGTTGAGTAGATGCTGGGTGTTGTATGGCCCTAAAAGGGGGATATGGGTTAGGACACCATGCTCCGAAATAGCAGCACACATGGTGATATTTCCTCCCCGTTGGCCTGGCAAATCCACAGTAGCTCTGTGACCGATGATATTCCGACCCCGCCTTCTGCATTTGGTCAGGTTGAAGCCAGCCTCATCCACGTATACAAAGTTGTGAGAGGGTTCACTTGATTCCAACTCCATTATACGCTATATCCCAGAACACACAGTTGAATTTGTTTTGGTAAGGAAGAGTGACATAAAATGTACATATATTGCATGTTCCTTCCACAGCAATGGAAATGTGTGCAGTTTATGCTTACTGTACTATGTAACACTATAAAATGTTGCTGTAAAGTAGTTACATAGATATATGTTTTACCTGTACATACTGGTACCGTAGCTCCTTAACTCTGTCCTCATTCCTTTGGAATGGTACACGGTACAGCTGTTTCATACTCATCTGGTTTCTATGCAGCACCCTGTCGATGGTTGAGATGCTAACCGTATGGATGTTTTCAAAGACATCGTTGTCTTCTATAATGGTCCTTTGTATTTCCCTGAGTCTCATGGCATTGTTTGCTCGGACCATGGTGCAAATAGCCGCCTCCTGTTGAGGTGTGAAAAGGCGTCCTCTGCCACCGGTTTGAGGTAATCTTGCAGTCCTATGTGTGGAAAAATGCAGTGATGCATCGCACACTTTCACATAGACAAAAACTATGCGAACACACATTTTACTGTAAAACATACAGGTGGGTGCATGTAAGGTGGAGTATGTATCTGTATAGAGTATATTTCTGTATGCTGTGAAATACAAGTGGACTACTGTAATATGAAGCATTGTAGGAAGTATACAGTATACTGCTTATATACAGTAACAGTGCACTGTACATTGGTGGACATACCTGTTCTCTCTTCGAAACGTTTGTACTATTGAGGACACGGTTGATCTCCCAATATTCGGCTGCACCCTTCGACCCGCCTCAGCCATTGTAAGGCCATGATTGACAACATGGTCTACAATAGTGGCCCTTATGTCATCAGATATGCGCCTATGTCCTCTTCTGCCTCTTCCTCTGTTTTGCCTTCCACCACGCATCCTTGCTCCTCTTCTTCCTCCTCTTGGCTGTTGACCCTGTTCGTTTCCTGGTCCATCCATTATTGGAAAATTGCAACTCTGTGTTGTGGTCTGTGTATATATGCTTGCCAATTGATTCTTCGTGAGATGCACCTTTGAGCAATTTAGACAACTGGTTGATTGTTGGTTGAACTAACACTTTACATTCCTTCATGAGTGAGGGTTAATTTCACCTGCACGATTCAGCAATTTACGTTTTTGTACAAAAGGTCTAATAG
The DNA here is from genome assembly GCF_964263955.1 of Coregonus lavaretus. NCBI lineage: Eukaryota > Metazoa > Chordata > Actinopteri > Salmoniformes > Salmonidae > Coregonus > Coregonus lavaretus. The sequence goes on from NW_028161104.1 coordinate 27,902, forward strand.
AAATGTGTAAAACTATGCTTGACAGTTTATGACAAATAGTTCAACAATTTTGCATGTAATGGCTTATGCAAGGAACTAATGCCTAGATGTTTTGAGGGGTAAGACTATTCAACAGAGAACCATCTACTATATTTTGATCAACATGACATGAGCAATTGAAAATGTGGAAAAAAGCTGACACTTGTACATTATTAATTGCAATATGTACAAAAGCAATTGCAATTTGTTCAAAGGAATAAGAAATTGCTTTAATGATGTGCACAAGTGACTAGATGATTTGGAATTTGTACAAGTAGTATCAAGAATTGCACTTTTGATCTAAGAAATGCACCAAAGCGACTGAGAAAAACTGTAAGAAATGCTATAGATGGAAGGAGGGTAGTGTAGAAACCTACCAAAAAACTATTGGCCAACAACAAATCCAATCCCTCCTAGACAACTTCCTGGACAAAATGTTTCCCTGCAATAGTGAAGTTGTAAACTTAGCAGTAGGAAGCCTGAATAGTATATTTGACTAATCAGCTAACATATCACATTTAAATTCAAGCCGAAAACCTAAGACAACTAACAACAATGAGAAATGGTTTGATGAAGAATGTAAAAAACTAAGAAAGAAATTGAGAAACCTATCCAACCAAACACACAGTGAACCAGAAAACCTTAGCTTATGCCTTCACTATGGTGAAACAATAAAACAATACAGAAATACACTGAGATAAAAGGAGGAACAGCATGACAGAAATCAGCTCAATATAATTGAAGAATCCATAGAATCAAATAACTTCTGGGAAAATTGCAACACACTAAACAAACATCAACACGAAGAGCTACTTATCCAAAATGGAGATGTATGGATAAACCACTTCTCCAACCTTTTTCGGCCATATAACAAAGAACCAAGAGCAAAAACATATACAGGATCATTTACAAAACTATTAAAGACTACCAGAACCCACTGGATTTTCCAATTACATTGGATGAACTACAGGACAAAATACAAACCCTCCAACCCAAAAAGTTGGCTATTCTTAAACTCTTTAACATTATCCTCAGCTCTGGCATCTTCCCTAATATTTGGAACCAAGGTCTGATCACCCCACACTAAAATAATTATACCTACCTCAGCCTAAACATAAAATCCACAGGTAACTTCCACAAGGCTGTGAACGAGTTAAGAGACAAGGCAAGAAGGGCCTTCTATGCCATCAAAAGGAACATAAAACCCGACATCCCAATTAGGATCTGGCTAAATACTTCAATCAGTTATCGAACCCATTGCCCTCTATGGTTGTGAGGTCTGGGGTCCACTCACCAACCAAGAATTCACAAAATGGGACAAACACCCAATTGAGCATCTGCATGCAGAATTCTGTAAAAATATAGTTTGTGTACAACGCAAAACCCCAAACAATGCATGCAGAGCAGAATTAGGACTATACCCGCTAATGATCAAAATCCAGAAAAGAGTTGTTAAATTCTACAACCACCTAAAAGGAAGTGATGCCCACACATTCCATCACAAAGCCCTCACCTACAGAGAGATGAACCTAGAGAAGAGTCCCCTAAGCAAGCTGGTTCTGGGGCTCAGTTCACAAACACATACAGACCCCACAGAGCCCCAGGATAGCAACACATTCAGACCCAACCAAATTATGATAAAAGCAAAAATATAACTATTTGACACACTGGAAAGAATCAACCAAAAAACAAAGCAAACTAGCATGCTATTTGGCCCTAAACAGAGAGTACACAGTGGCAGAATACCTGACCACAAATTAACAAAACATCCTTGACTATGTACAGACTCAGTGAGCATAACCTTGCTATTGAGAGAGGTCACCACAGGCAGACCTGGCTCTCAAGAGAAGACAGGCTATGTGCACACTGCCCACAAAATGAGGTGGAAACTGAGCTGCACTTCCTAACCTCCTGCCAAATGTATGACCACATTAGAGACACATATTTCCCACAGACCCACAAAGAATTTGAAAACAAATCAAACATTGATAAACTCCCATATCTGTTAGGTGAAATACCGCAGTGTGCAGTCACAGCAGCAAGATGTGTGGCCTGTTGCCATGAGAAAAGGGTAACCAGTG
>NW_028161103.1:0-14263 GCF_964263955.1 Coregonus lavaretus
ATATCAGTCCTCCGCTCCCTCAGCCAGCAGCCGTGCTATGCCTCTGCTCTCTGCTGTGGGTAGGGATGGTGGATGCATTTATCCTGGGTCTGTGGTTGTGGGGGAAGTCATGGATAAATGAGAGTGAGGGAGGGGTGGCTGGCTCCTACCTCTCAGCCGCAGTGAGCCCAAAGCTGGGCCATGTGTACTTTCCACTGGACTGGACCATACTGGCCCTGGAGCTCAACTGAACATCAGCAGTCTGGCCACAGCCACAGCCAGAAAGGAGGCGGGCACACGCACATGTGGCGTCAAGCGGCCCAGCAGGCAATGTTTTGTTGTTGTTGTGCGGTGATGTTTAAGCAGCCCATGCCTGGCTGTGCCCGTGGCTCAACAGAGCACCACCCTGCATGGGCAGTTTGGGGCATCAGTCAGACTAGTTCAGACTAGTCCAGACTAGACCAGACTAGCCCAGTCCAGTACAGAGGAGTCACCGTCATGTCACTGGTCAGAGGAGCGCCTGTCCAACCCGCTCATATCAGTCACGCCAAGTTACTTCACTTTTTTTTCGATTTATCTGACAGCGGAAATGCTAATCAACATCTCTGTCAATGGCCAGATGTCACGACTTCGGCCGAGGCTGCTCCCCTCCTTGTTCGGGCAAGCTTCGGCGTTCGTCGTCACCGGAGTACTAACCACTGCCGTCCCAATCATCATCACAATTGCTTTGTCTTGTCAATCACACACACCTGGTTCTAATCCCCTAATTAGTCAGTGTATAAGTGTTCCTCTGTTCCCCTTGTCCTTGTGGTGATTGTTTATTGTGGAGGTTAGTGAAGCTCGATGGAGCTCGTGTATTTTGCATCGACGGAGTATTTCCCATGTGCCTTGTATTTTCCAGTGCACCTGTTTTGTGCCCTGGAGTGTGTTGACGCATTTCTGTGTATACCTGTATTTTGCGATTAAAGCCTGTTATTCTGTGATTACCCTCCTGCGCCTGACTCCTTCAACACCACCTCATCACACCAGATTCATCCAGCTCACTCATTTTCAACTGTAGTCCCACTGTGTGTTGGTTGTTGTGGTAAGAAGAACAACAGCAGGGCTCTGGTCAAAGCAACATCATTGCCCACTGAAGGGACACTGTATAGGGTTTTTTACATGAGTTTGGTTACACATCCACCATAGTTGTTGGAACCAACTATCAGAGACAGCACAGTTGGGCTCAGGTCAGCTCAACAGTGTGAAAAGGGTATTGCTGAGGTATTTTAGTCAGCATCATCAACATTTTTGTGACCCGATGAAAGATATATGTAAATGTTCTCAAATTATAGTTTTAAAAAATGAATTCTGATTTGAAATAAATGGTTGAATCATTCTATCCCAGATTAGACCACCATGAGAATTATACAAGCCTCTAACTCCCCTTCCCCAGTCCCTCCACAGTACTAAAAACAAACAATCTTGACTCTCTCTCTCTGGGCTGACTGGTCATGTAAACCGGCCCTAATTGGCCTGACGACAAGGCAATAAAAATTACCCACATCCTGAGTCTGACACACACACACACGGACGGACACACATACACACATCCTAAATCTGCCACTCTTTCAGAAGCTCAGAAGTAATCACACTGCAGACGTGTGGATTGCCAGGCTTTTCCTGTGGGCCTGGATTAGACGATTTGAAGTGTGGTGGTGGGGGGTCTGTGTGAGTATGTGTGTGACTGAGTTCACGTATGCGCTCTTTGTGTGTGTGTGTGTGTGTGTGTGTGCCAGCTTTGTCTGACTGTGTGTGTCTGCCTTCAAACACACATGTGTGTCTGGTGTTTAGGGCTAACCTCCATGTAATGACTTGCTCCCCTTGTTACCCCGTCCACCCTCCTCTTTTCTCTTTTGGGTAAATTGAAGGAGGGAATAAACAGGTGTTTGTTGGACGAGGCGGTCGTCTCATTCCTGCAGGGTCAGGGTTCACAGCCAGGGGTCAGAGGTCAGGGGGAATGAGCCCTATAGCAACAGGATGTTTGAAACACTCTTTATTCTCAGAGATTAGGGTGAGTGTGTGTTTGAGTGTGAGTAGATGTGTGTGTTTGGAGTTAAAATGACTAATGAGGACAGAGGGATGTAAGCCTGATCTAGGATCAAGGACCATTCCTAAGCAAGCTGTGTGCCAGCCAGGCCTCTTTGGAAAGGCGCATCAGACATGCACACACACACACACACACTGACACACTGGACTGCACACAGACACACACACATACGAACGTCCCACATATACATCTTAGACAGGCTAAGAGTAAGACCACTCATTCTATATTACATATCCATTTGTTTTAGCACCACTGTTTGCAGACAGACTTCCATTTTCAGAGGTATGCCATGTCCGCTGTTGGCACTTGGCAGTGTAACGGATGGCTATAAAACCAGCTGGCCAGCTTCGACACATCGTGAGAGCAGTATTGTGATAAAAAGGATTATGGGTACTAATCCGTGCCTGTCACCACCCTCTGCTCAGTGTAAACATAAGTAAACACACACAAACCCAGCTCTGCTCTGAGCACCCACACTAACATAGACATGGGTTTAAATAGTATTTGTTTTCTTTCCAAATACTTTAACTGTGCACGATTGAGCTTGCCGGACGCAATGGAACACATTGAGTTGTCACAAACGTTCAAACCCCTCCCATCTGACACCTATTGCTCCATGCAGGTTTGATCAATCACTCAAAGTATTTGAAGGAAAACAATACTATTTGAACCCAGCGTTGCTGCACACACTACAGAGCTAACTCAACAACTTTACATCTGAGTTAAGCTATAGGTTTATAGTATCAGCCCCAAACCATGCAGGGAACAGCTCAACAACTAGGCCTACATCTCAGACATGTACCAGTTTATTGTATCACTCACAGACAGTCACAGCCGAGAACAAGCCAAGCAAATCTCTGTACAGCATCAAAGCTGTTTTCTGCTGTGGAATCTACAGATGTGTATACAGAACCGGCGTTCATGATGCACTGCTAGTTTGAAAGCCCGTTCGGACTGTGTATACAGCGGTATGTGATAGATGGCGGCCGTCGTCTCATGGGGACGAATCAGGGCCCTCGCAGCTTGACCCCAGGCCGGCGTGCTGCCAGCAAGTTATGGAAGCTATGCCGGCGATGTGTTTTTCTGTTTGTGCTGTATGGTGTGAGTGGAGAGTTACTGTTTAAGAGGGAGGGAGGGGGAGGGAGGGAGAGGGTACAGAGAGAGGTTACGGTGATGTGTTTTCTGGTTGTGCTGTATGGTGTGAGTGGAGAGTTACTGTTTAAGAGGGAGGGAGGGAGGAGGAGGAGGGAGGGAGGGAGGGAGGGGGAGGGAGGGAGGGAGAGGGGAGGGAGGGAGGGAGAGGGAGGAGGGAGGGAGAGGGAGGGGGAGGGAGGGAGAGGGAGGGAGAGGGGGGGGAGAGGGAGGGAGAGGGGGTAGGAGGGAGGGAGAAGGGGAGGGAGGGAGGGAGGGAGAGGGGAGGGAGGGAGGGAGAGGGGAGGGAGGAGGGGAGGGAGGGGGTAGGAGGGAGGGAGAAGGGGGGGAGGGAGGGAGGGAGGGAGAGGGGGGAGGAGGGAGAGGGGGTAGGAGGGAGGGAGGAGAAGGGGAGGGAGGGAGGAGGGGAGGGAGGAGGGAGGGAGGGAGGGAGGGAGGGGGAGGGAGGGAGAGGTTACGGTGATGTGTTTTTCTGGTTGTGCTGCAGCATGCGGCTGCAGAGCTGCTATTGCCATGTTGAGATGAACATTTACAAGACAAGGATGGAGTAAAGAGGGAGGGAGATAGAAAGATTATGGCCCCCATGTTCATCAGCTGGGAGAGAGGGAGGGAAGGAGGGAGGTAAGAGGGAAGGAGAGAGAGAGAGCTAGAGGGGTTATGGCAGCCCCAATGTTCACCGGCTGGCTAGTCTCTTGTTGAAAGGGGGCTTGGTGAAGCACGAGCGGTTGGCTGGATTCAGTATGTTGTCTTAATCCAGAGCAGAGTAAATCAGTACAGCTGCTCTGTAGTCTCAAACAGTGTCCCACCAACCCTATAACCCTCAAACACACTGTGTCTGTCTCTCGCCCTTTCTGTGTGTGTGTGTGTGTGTGTGTGTGTGTGTGTGTGTGTGTGTGTGTTTGACGCAGGTCTGCTCCAGATAGCATCATCACTGTAATAGGATGTGTATTAATCTTTCAGCACCAAGTCTTGGCGCTGGTTGTTTTTGCTTGTGCAGTAACCCTCTTGGGTGATGTTCATCATCCCTCCTCATCCGCTGTCATCCACACTTTATTGGTTTGGTTGTCTGTTGCATGGCCTGCTGTCTAGTGTGTGCTTTCTCTCTCTCTCTCTCTGAAAGATGTCAATAGTCAGTGGAGAGGAGATCTAGAGACATGCAGCATAATAATCCCTCTCTAATTGTCCATGAGTTTGTGGCAGTCAATCTTATTAGATGACACACTATGGTGAAATGATTTGGTTGAATGATAGCATGTGTCTCTATTGTAATGGCAAGATAATGCCACTGAAGAAGTGTTGCTGATTGCATGCACTACTCCTAATGTAACCAATAGGCTACATCATTGTTCCCAGCTGATGCAGATGTTTGGTAATACTGCACATCTCAACCAAGAAGGACATTTAAGAGTGTAGCGAAGGGAAAGGGAGACTGAGTGAGTTGTCAAATTCAAACAAACCCGACTGAGAAATATTTATTTTTACATTTTAGTCATTTAGCAGATGCTCTTATCCAGAGAGTGAGTGGATACATTTTCATTAGCATTGTTTACAAACCATTGCCTGTGCATTTGATTGTCCAAAAGCATCTACCTGAAATCAGGCTGGGGTTTGGTGATTAGCCTGAGAGAGCGTAAACCTGGCATTGGGAAAGCCCCCCCCCCCCCCCTCACTCTCTTAGCCAGCTCTACATTCCTGAGCCCGGCCCAGTCAGGAAGAGAGCGGCAGACCCAGCAGGCCAGATTACTTCCATCCTGACACAAGATGTGTCCCAAATGGCACCCTATTCCCTACATAGTGCACAAATTTTGACCAGGGCCCATAGTGCAATATGTAGGGAATAGGGTGCCATTTGGGACGTAGCCCTGCATCTCTGTACAGTACCTCAGTCTGTCTACTGTATAAGAATGTGGTCCTACAGTTGCTCCTTCCTCTGCAGATGAATAGGCCTTTTACCCTCTGGTTGGGATGAGACTGGGGTCAACTCAGGAGGAGCGACCATTCACTGTTAAGGGTGGGTGTGTGTGTGTCTGTGTCCATGTGAAGGGGTGTGTGTGTGTGCTTGTGAGAGCTTATGGGTGTAAATGAGTATGCTAATGTAGTTATGTGAGTGTTTATGTGTCTTGGGCAGAGGTAAAGCCAAGAACATACAGCACGCTGAGTGACAAGCGTGGAGGTTTGATGTCGAATCAGAACTGGAGAAACGATGACAGGCGCAATTATGTCACTTGTTTTGGGTTCTGTGTCTCTCACTGTCTCTCTGGTCTGTAGAAAATTGGAGAGGAAGTGTTGAGGTTTGGAATCACTACAGCAGTGTTTCTCAACTCCAGTCCTCCAGTACCCCAACAGTACCCCCAAAAGCACACATTTTAGTTGTATTTAACCTTAAGACATATTGAGACCTATAGATCTCTTTTCCAAATACAACCTGTATAATACAATATAAAATACACATTAAACACTGCAAGAGCTGCCCCGGTCAACTGTAAGTGCTGTTATTGTGTGGTGGAAACGTCTAGGAACAACAACGGCTCAGCCGCAAAGTGGTAGGCCACACAAGCTCACAAAACGGGACCACAGAGTGCTGTCCTCGGTTGCAACGCTCACTACCGAGTTCCAAACTGCCTCTGGAAGCAACGTCAGCTCAATAACTGTTCGTCGGGAGCTTCATGAAATGGGTTTTCATGGCCGAGCAGCTGCACACAAGTCTAAGATCATGCGCAATGCCAAGCGTCGGCTGGAGTGGTGTAAAGCTCGCCGCCATTGGACTCTGGAGCAGTGGAAACACATTATTTGGAGTGATGAATCACGTTTCACCATCTGGCAGTCCGATGGACAAATCTGGGTTTGGCGGATAACAGGAGAACGCTACCTGCCCCAATGCATAGTGCCAACTGTAAAGTTTGGTGGAGGAAGAATAATGGTCTGAGGCTGTTTTTCGTGGTTCGGGTTAGGCCCCTTAGTTCCAGTGAAGGGAAATCATAACGCTACGGCATATAATGACATTCTAGACGATTCTGTGCTTCCAACTTTGTTGCAACAGTTTGGGGAAGACCCTTTCCTGTTTCAGCATAACAATGCCCCCGTGCACAAAGCGAGTTCCATACAGAAATTGTTTGTTGAGAACTGTGTGGAAGAACTTGACTGTTCTGCACAGAGCTCTGACCTCAACCACATCTAACACCTTTGGGATGAATTGGAACACTGACTGTGAGCCAGGCCTAATCACCCAACATCAGTGCCCGACCTCACTAATGCTCTTGTGGCAAATAAATCCCCAATCAATACTTTAAATTGCCCAAACGGCACCAGAACATCAAGATGAAATGTATTTTGAATTTTGTTACAGCAATACGGTGCATTAAAAATTAAAGCAGATTTACCTAGCTCGGTGGAGACCCTAGGAACCTCAAGAGTTAACCAATCCTGTGAATGGGTTAGGCAACTCAGGTGTCTATACTTCAACAGCAAAGTTAGATAAGACGGAAGTTTATGAAGTAGAGCCGTGTAAACAAAAAGGGAGTAATGTAGAGATGTCATTCGCAAACTTTAGACGGGCCTGGACATGCGCTGGCTTGAGCAGGGGGACCTTGCGTGCGCTGCAGGATTTTAATCCATGACGGCGTAGTGTGTTACTAATGGTTTTCTTTGAGACTGTGGTCCCAGCTCTCTTCAGGTCATTGACCAGGTCCTGCCGTGTAGTTCTGGGCTGATCCCTCACCTTCCTCATGATCATTGATGCCCCAAGAGGTGAGATCTTGCATGCAGCCCCAGACCGAGGGTGATTGACCGTCATCTTGAACTTCTTCCATTTTCTAATAATTGCGCCAACAGTTGTTGCCTTCTCACCAAGCTGCTTGCCTATTGTCCTGTAGCCCATCCCAGCCTTGTGCAGGTCTACAATTGTATCCCTGATGTCCTTACACAGCTCTCTGGTCTTGGCCATTGTGGAGAGGTTGGAGTCTGTTTGATTGAGTGTGTGGACAGGTGTCTTTTATACAGGTAACGAGTTCAAACAGGTGCAGTTAATACAGGTAATGAGTGAAGAACAGGAGGGCTTCTTAAAGAAAAACTAACAGGTCTGTGAGAGCCGGAATTCTTACTGGTTGGTAGGTGATCAAATACTTATGTCATGCAATAAAATGCAAATTAATTACTTAAAAATCATACAATGTGATTTTCTGGATTTTTGTTTTAGATTCTGTCTCTCACAGTTGAAGTGTACCTATGATAAAAATTACAGACCTCTACATGCTTTGTAAGTAGGAAAACCTGCAAAATCGGCAGTGTATCAAATACTTGTTCTCCCCACTGTAAATACTTAGGCATTTGGATTGATATTGATTTGGCGTTTAAAAAACACATAGATGAGCTAAGATTTAAAGTTGGCTTTTTCTACAGAAACAGATCGTGTCTTTCTCTAAGCAGTAGGAAGCAGATTATTCAGTCAACCTTTGTATCTGTTCTTGATTATGGTGATATAGAGCTGACAAGGTAAAAATCTGTCGTTCTACCCCTGAGCAAGGCAGGTAACCCACTGTTCCCCGGGCACCGATGACGTGGATGTCGATTAAGGCAGCCCCCCGCACCGCTCTGATTCAGAGGGTTAAATGCGGAAGACACATTTCAGTTGAATGCATTCAGTTGTACAACTGAATTGGTATCCTCCTTTCCATTTCCCTTTATTATTTATCAAAGTGCAGCTGCTACTACTCTTAAACCTTTGGATGCCATCTACCATAGCGCCCTTAGTTTTGTTACAGGTGACAGTTTTGATACTCATCACTGTATCATGTATCAAAAGGTTGGCTGGACGTCACTAAATACATCAGAAAAGCAGAACTTAATATTTGGTACAGAAACCTTTGTTTGCAATTACAGAGATCATACGTTTCCTGTAGGTCTTGACCAGGTTTGCACACACTGCAGCAGGGATTTTGGCCCACTCCTCCATACAGACCTTCTCCAGATCCTTCAGGTTTCGGGGCTGTCGCTGGGCAATACGGACTTTCAGCTCCCTCCAAATATGTTCTATTAGGTTCAGGTCTGGAGACTGGCTAGGCCACTCCAGGACCTTGAGATGCTTCTTACGGAGCCACTCCTTAGTTGCCCTGGCTGTGTGTTTCGGGTCGTTGTCATGCTGGAAGACCCAGCCACGACCCATCTTCAATGCTCTTACTGAGGGAAGGAGGTTGTTGGCCAAGATCTCGCGATACATGGCCCCATCTATCCTCCCCTCAATACGGTGCAGTCGTCCTGTCCCCTTTGCAGAAAAGCATCCCCAAAGAATGATGTTTCCACCTCCATGCTACACGGTTGGGATGGTGTTCTTGGGGTTGTACTCATCCTTCTTCTTCCTCCAAACACGGCGAGTGGAGTTTAGACCAAAAAGCTCTATTTTTCTCTCATCAGACCACATGACCTTCTCCCATTCCTCCTCTGAATCATCCAGATGGTCATTGGCAAACTTCAGACGGGCCTGGACATGCGCTGGCTTGAGCAGGGGGACCTTGCGTGCGCTGCAGGATTTTAATCTATGACGGCGTAGTGTGTTACTAATGGTTTTCTTTGAGACTGTGGTCCCAGCTCTCTTCAGGTCATTGACCAGGTCCTGCCGTGTAGTTCTGGGCTGATCCCTCACCTTCCTCATGATCATTGATGCCCCACGAGGTGAGATCTTGCATGGAGCCCCAGACCGAGGGTGATTGACTGTCATCTTGAACTACTTCCATTTTCTAATAATTGCGCCAACAGTTGTTGCCTTCTCACCAAGCTGCTTGCCTATTGTCCTGTAGCCCATCCCAGCCTTGTGCAGGTCTACAATTTTATCCCTGATGTCCTTACACAGCTCTCTGGTCTTGGCCATTGTGGAGAGGTTGGAGTCTGTTTGATTGAGTGTGTGGATAGGTGTCTTTTATACAGGTAACGAGTTCAAACAGGTGCAGTTAATACAGGTAATGAGTGGAGAACAGGAGAGCTTCTTAAAGAAAAACTAACAGGTCTGTGAGAGCCGGAATTCTTACTGGTTGGTAGGTGATCAAATACTTATGTCATGCAATAAAATGCAAATTAATTACTTAAAAATCATACAATGTGATTTTCTGGATTTTTGTTTTAGATTCTGTCTCTCACAGTTGAAGTGTACCTATGATAAAAATTACAGACCTCTACATGCTTTGTAAGTAGGAAAACCTGCAAAATCTGCAGTGTATCAAATACTTGTTCTCCCCACTGCATGTCATGCAATAAAATGCAAATTAATTACTTAAAAATCATACAATGTGATTTTCTAGGATTTTTGTTTTAGATTCCGTCTCTCACAGTTGAAGTGTACCTATGATAAAAAATTACAGACCTCTACATGCTTTGTAAGTAGGAAAACCTGCAAATTCAGCAGTGTATCAAATACTTGTTCTCCCCACTGTATATGTGGGAACATCTTCGATTAGAGAACCATCTAATGAGTGAACATGTAGCTCATCTGAAACGTTCTTACTAGAGTTGAAAAACAACATGTATTTAGTTTTGCCCGTATTAAGCACAAGTTTTTGATCAGCATAGCTATACAATCTGGCTGTAGTTTTGACACAGCCAGATCAACAGTCTGGACAATAGCATACATAATAGTATCATCTGCATATAGATGAAGTTTACAATTTTTTACAGATTGACTAATGGTGTTACATAAATAGTGAAGAGAACAGGTCCCTAAATCGACCCCTGTGGTACACCTTTATGTACTTCAAGAAATTCAGATTTAACCCCATCCATCACGAGGGCCTGAGTTCTGTCACTAAGATAATCATGAAACCAAGAACAGGCGTCAGAGCTCAGGCCTATCGAGGACAACTTATTCAATAAAATAGCATGATCAACAGTATCAAAAGCTTTTGACAGGTCCACAAACAAAGCAGCACATTTAATTTTAGTGTCTAAAGCATTGACAAGATCATTAACAACTGAAGTGGTTGCTGTAATAGTGCTATGCCCAGGCCTAAACCCTGATTGGTTTACATTCAAAATACATTTCTCACATAAAAAATAGCAAAGTTGTACATTTACCAAGGATTCGAGAATCTTAGCTAGACAAGGAAGCCTTGAAATGGGGCGATCATTATTAAGATCACTACTATCCCCGCCCTTATGGAGTGGCAGTACAAGAGCTGATTTCCATTATTTTTGAATATTTATTGATAACGATGTTAAATAAAACATGTGGGTAATTGAGCCAACAATGATGGTTGCTGCACACTTAAACAGACCAGTATCCAATTGGTCAGCCCCTGTGGATTTCTTGTTGTCTATTGCTAGCAAAGTATCCAGGACTTATTTTTCTGTAAATAGCCTAAAAGAAAAGCTTTGACTATAATTTCTCTGATCATTTAGCAAGTTTCCCCTATCAGCATCCAGCCCAACATCATTGTGAATAGGCTTAGATGTTCTTTCAAAGAGAGAGGCTGCTGAAATAAAATTGTGATTAAATGCATCAATGATGGCATTTTTTTCTGTAATGAGGCCAGTGTCTGAATTAATTTGTTGTGGCAGAGAGGAGGAAGTAGAACCCTTTGGGGATTTGACAGTTTTCCATAATTTAGCCGGGTTCCCATTACAATCCTAAAGAGTGGTTACATTATAATCAGATTTAGCCTTTCTGATTTGTCTTAAACAATCATTCCTCAGTTGCTTAAAAGCTTGTCAGCCGGGCCTAAGCCTGTGTTCCTGGCCTTGACCCAAGCATCATCTCTTTTATGAATGATTTCTGATAATTGCGGAGTGTACCAGGCATTCGATTTACCTTTAACCCTTACATTTTTTGAAGGGTACATGATTATCCACAATAGCATTGAAGACATCTGCTAAGAGGCTCCAAGCTAAATCAGGTTCAGGGAAAGCTGAAATACAATCAAGGTCACTAAAATAAAGATCATGTAAAAAAGACTGTTCACTGAAGTTTTTTAAGTTCCTCTTTGGGATGGCACAAAGCTTAGATTTGTTTATTCTCACATTTCACATTCTCTGGTGTATTCGTTAAAATAAGATCAATCAGAGATGACTTTGAAGGATCTCTAGGATTGGGCCGTGTAGGCTTAGTCACCAGCTGGGTTAGGTTTAGATCATTACACATGCTTTTTAGATTGTCTGAAGTCTGCATTTCCCAATCATAATTTAGGTCACCCAGGATAATAACTTCTGAATTAGTAAACGAACTAGTTAACTCCTCGAGTGCACAAAGGTTAGCTGAGGGAGGACGGTAGACCCCTATAACAGTTATGGATACATTTTTCCCCAGACCAAGGCTAAACGATAGTAGTTCACATTTTGGGGCAAGGGAAATGGATTTCAGTAAAGTGACAGAGAAATTATTTTTAATAAAAATGGCCACTCCACCACCTCTACCCTGTCTGTATTAATATCAGATTCCAGAATGTCCCCAGAGATCCAAGTTTCAGTCAATACCAGAATATCCGGATTCGTCTGCATAACCCAGATCTTGATGTAATCCAGTTTAGGAAGTAAGCTCCTAATGTTCAGATGCATCAACCCAAGACCTTTACAATTTTTTAAGTCACATGGAAACTCAAACTCAAACAAGCTACGTTCAATAGGCGGTTGCAGGCCCTGTCTGATGGTTGATATTAATATAGTTGGTATGGCTATAAGATTGCATAGAACTGCACCATTTTGTCTATTCCTATTAGTAATAGAGGAAGGAGAAGAAATTGGAATTACTTTTCCAAGGTTAGCACCATAGGGCCTGAGGCCGCAACCAATGTCAATATGAGGAACTATCAGAGTAACCAATGATGGAATGTTATAAACTGACCTACATGGGCTTTGGTTGCTATCGTGCAGCATCCCAAGCCCTCTACGTGATTTGAAAACCGAGGGGGTATTCAAGTTTATGGAATTCACATTTGAACTAAAAGCACTGGGTGAGCAGACCACTGTGGGTTCCTCTTTTGAGCTAACAATAGGAGATCTAAGAGTGGAGTTCAAACGAATGGGTACAAGATTACAACTGACAACACCCCTGGTAGTATAGACAACAGTACGATGATAACGCTTAGAGAGGATGGGAGGTATTACCTGAGCAGGGCTTGGTCTGTCGCTGAGTCAATATCTTAATGCAGCCTTGAAAAATGGCTCCTAGATGGTTTGGGCAGAGTCCATCATCCCTGTAGAGCATTTTTTTGTTTCCAAAAAGTGTCGACATTTTTAATGAAAGTTATGCCAACTTTAAGACAGTAGTCTTTAAGCCAGATATGAAGTGCTAAGAGCCTGCTGAACCTTTCGGAGCCGCGACTCAGCGACAGCACGGGACCAGAGATAATTGGATGCTTTTAGGGTGTTGATCAGCTCAATAAAATCCTGTTTGATTAGCTCTGATTGACCCTTTTTGATGTCATTTGATCCAACATGAACTACGACAGCAGCAGCCCTTGTTGGGGGTACTGGAGGACCGGAGTTGGGAAACACTGCTCTAGAGGAGGTAACAGTGACACTGTCTGTCTCTCTGTCTGTCTGTCTGAACCCTCCAGGCAGGACTGGTGACTGAACATCAGTGTGATGGGAATGGCTAGTGACAGACAGACAGACTGAAGGCCAGTATTGAAGTATGTACATAGCCCCATATCACAGTGTGTTTTAGGCCCAATCCCAAATCAAATCTTATCCCCTAACCCAGTGGTTCTCAATCCTGGTCCTGGGGATCAGCTGTGTAGTGCTAGGGCAAAAACTAAAATGTGCACTCCTTTGGGTCCCCAGGACCAGGATTGGTCCTGCCCTAACCTCTAACCCCTAGACACTTAAATAATCTAATTTGTTTAAAGGTCCAATGCAGCCCTTTTTATCTCAATATCAAATCATTTCTACCTTACTGTGATTGTTTTAAATTAAAATTGTCAAAAAGAAACAAAAATATCTTAGTAAAATGCAATTTCTCAAGCAATCATTTTGTTAGGACTGTCTTGGAGTGGTCTGAGGGAGGGCCCTAATTGGAGAAGCCTAATAGGAGGGATATGTTACCTGAAATTGAGCTGTTTTTGACAGAGAGGAGGGCAAACTCTCTTTTTTTATTGGTCTATTAACTTATAAGGCTTGGTGATGTCATCAGGTGGTCCAAAAAACCCACCCAGGCGGTCTTTTCATACAGCTCCTACACTAAAAGTGCATTATCAGAATTTTAACAATTTCACAGTATTATTCCGACCTCATAGTGTGGAAATATATATAAAACACTGGAAAAATCAAGTTTTGACTGCACTGCCCCTTTAAAGTAAAATTACTTCCACCATGTTGCTTACACCTATCCAATCAGATCTATAATACGAGTAGCTAATGGGTAGGGTCTAGGGACTAGGGACTAGGGGCTAGGGGTCGATTTGGGATTTATTACATTACTACCAGTCCCAGACAGCTATCTGTTATAACCAGCCCAGCGCTCTGACCCATTACAGCTGGGCTCAAGTAGAGGCATCTGAGGTAAAGAGCCTCGCTTAAGGCTACAACAGCTCTTATACGTCCGAGGTAAGAGTATGGCTCAAGTCTACAACAGCTCTGAAAAGTCAACACAGAGACAGTCTCCTGACTCCTCCATACAGAACAAGTTTCTCAGAAGACCTTACAAAGCAACAGGCTATCATCCTCTCTCCATATTCCATCCAAAGTCAAACAAAAGCCTCAAGTAGCCTTAATATCTCAAGGACATCTCCCATAGGATACATACTTTTTCACACAAGTCAGATAGACTAACAACACCAGAAACAGCTGTAATAACATTACATTTACGTCATTTAGCAGACGCTCTTATCCAGAGCGACTTACACGTGGTCATTGGTCACTTAGAGAACCAATCTTGTTTTCCTTGGCCAATAGAGTCTAATTGAGCTCATCTCGTCTCTGGAATCGCTATCCATTCACCAGATCAGTCAAACTGTTGTTATCAGTGGACCAAGCATCCTATTACAAACGCACACACACACACACGTGTGTTTTTCTCCCAACCACCTCCCTATTTCATTAATGCCAGATTTACCCCCCACTTTT
>NW_028161102.1:0-105000 GCF_964263955.1 Coregonus lavaretus
GAGGGTGTGTGGGTGGAAAGAGAGGAATCGTGGGAATGCGAGATTGCACCCCCCTCAGGCCATCGAATTATCCTATGGGTCGATGGTTCCTCCTTATGCATTGGCTGACATTTTGCTGTAACCCCATTCCGAGTAATTCTATGTGATGTGTGTGACTGACTTCTGCCACGGCCCTGAGAGGCCAAGCACCCCCGGGCTACTGCTTCCTGCCCCACGGCATCATGGGAATTGTTTACTTAGCCTTGTCTGCTCCTTTTTGCCAATCTCTCCGTCCTCTATTTCTTACCCACTCTCTCTAGTTTTCCATGCCTTCTCTTTCTCTCTCTCCCTCCCTCTCTCGTTCTCTCTCCCTGTGTATCTGATAGTATCATCTTTCAATTAGAAGAGGATGTACTCGTATTCTTCTCCAGTGAGACAAAACCATTGTCAGTTGACTCTTGAGGGGTAACAGTAAACCAGCCCTTTAGTCTGTAAACACTGAACTGTTAGTGTTCTAACACCCATTCAACACACACAAAGGCCAAGGCTATCAATGCAGCTTGTTGTATCATTTACGCCACTGTGTATGTTCGCAACTGTGGTGACATTGATAGAGGGTGTGTTCACGAGGCGAAGATACTTTGCAGGCCTATGAATGAATGATGTGAGAGAAATATGTGGAAATTATTCTACAGTCAATGCATCCCCGGAGCTATAATAGGGGATCACAAATGTGATTACACATATGTCTTAGGACTACATACAGTACATACTTCCAATTTGTCCATCCTTTACCTCGTGGTATAACCATAACCCTGTAGGGAATGAGTGAAGGCTAGCGGATCAGATCGGCTATGCACGGATAATGGTGTATATATCTGTTGACAAGTGACAAGCAGAAAAGGGACAGTGTTGAGAGTGTAGCCTTTCATGACCCAACACACTTTGACAGCTTGGCCATGGCTGCAGGACATGAGCCTTGTTGTTTTTTCTTCTGACAGTTTTAAGCAAACCCAACTCTCTCTCTCTCTCTCTCTCTCTCTCTCTCTCTCTCTCTCTCTCTCTCTCTCTTCTCTCTCCTCTCGCTCTCTCTCTCCCCCTCTCTCTCTCTCTCTCTCTCTCTCTCTCTCTCTCTCTCTCTCTCTCTCTCTCTCTCTCTCTCTCTCTCTCAATGGATTAAATTGTTCTTAGAGCCTTTGAGGCTCTATGTTAAAGCGTATAGCAACAAAAACATGTCAGAAGCCAGTATAGTATATTCAGCTAGCTGTTAGCTAGACTCATACTGTAAGCCTTAATGACAAAAGTGAGATGAAAGTGTAACTGATATGAATGTACTGCTTTTATGCAACACTGCACCCGGCTGGTGACAAGTGGTACTGGCTCCATTGTTTTCAGTGGAACAGAAGCACTCTGTAAGAGAGGAGGACTGATATAACCTTAGCTCCCAGGGGTTGTGTGTCTGTATGTGTGTGTCTCTCTGTCTGTGTGTGTGTTTTGCCCTTGAAGCAGTTATCTTATCTGGACCTGGGGACATTCCACACTGATAATTTGAAACATCCCAAGAGGGGCCTGCTTTGAAATACAGCCACGGGGTAACACATTAGAATGACAAAATGTAGATCCCAGCCTGCGCTGCCTGCAATGTGCACTGTATGTGAATTGAAATCAACACGACAGGAAGCTACATTGATTTTGTTATTATTAGGCAAAATGCAGCAGAATCATACTACAGGCAGTTTCCATCTATTTTTTATGCATTCAGGTAACATAAAAGTATATTCATTCAAACGCATAAATACACTCTGTGTTGAGAGTATGTGTGTTGAGTTGTATGGGTGTGTGTGTGTGTGTGTGTGTGTTGATGTACATTTTTATTCAGTTTACAATGTCTACTACGTGTAGTCCGCAATATATGTATACTATTGGTTTGTGAGGCGTGTGTGTGTACATCTTATACTGTTTAGGCTACTGTGTTGTCAGTAGTCTAAAAACCGCAATATGTTTGCACAATTGGTTTGTGAGGTACATTAAGAGTGTGTGTGTGTGTGTGTGTGTGTGTGTGTGTGTGTGTATACTGTAATGCACTCAGTCTACAGCCCTGGGCACTGTGCATTCTTGCTTGGAGAGCACATGTCCCCGGGCCTCGTTCCTCCGTAGATGACCTCTGGTGGAGCCATTATTTTCTGCATTAATGACGAACAGCAGCCAGCCAGTGATGGGCTTTGTCCCCAGGCAAAGTAGCTCATTCTGATTATGGGCAACAACAACGGCAGGCAGCGAAAAACAAAGAGAAACTCTTCCCACAAGCAGTACAAACAGAACTTGGAGCAGAAGCCAGCTTTGGCATTAGAAACATAAGCTGTTCTCAGTCTATTGACAAGATGGATCTAGATAACCTCTGTGTCTGAGAGGACTACCCTTAGTGAACTTGGAGAAAATTAAGGAAGTAGCTTACTTCGTTGCTGCTTTGTAATTCGGCTTCACTTTCAACCACTACCGCAAGCATCAGAAAAGCAATGTTTGTCTGTCTGTTGTCTGTGTCTGTCAGAATAAGAACTTTGCAAGCGCTTCTGACATACAACTGAGAGCTTCAACATACAACTGACTGAAATATAAAATGAATATGTTAGTGTGTGGACAAAAAAAATGTAAAGCTCATTCTTGATTAGCACACATCTGCACTACCATTGTCCTTAAATCATTGAAGAATTGAGTTTGATAAATAATTTAACAACCTATACATTTATAGTATGGCTATAAAGGATACTCCGGAAATTAAAGTATTCATACCCACCCATCTATAACCCACACAAACAAGACAAATTGCGGTTTCTCTTGCCACGGCAGTCATGGCACCCACTCAGGAAATCCTGTCTGGGGGAGATGACTCTAAATGAAGGACTTTACCATTCACCATGATGTCTTTGGTGAGAGTCACAGGGACCCCCGGGGCTCCTCAGCACAACTTTTCAAAGGGCTCCAGATTAAAGTCACTGAAGTTTCCCACTGGGGTCTGAGGCCAGGATCCCATTAAGCAGGCCTACTACACCAGCGGCCATAATTGTGTTTTTGAGAATTCAGAGCAGCGGTTGCTTGATAAGCAAATTTAGGGTGAAATAACAGGAGGGAGTGAGGCAAGAAAGGAGGGAAGAGGCATACAGACCCTTCCCTTGGTCCATCACTAATTTATTGTAAAGCCCTCATGCAGTCGTTGTAATTTTATTTTAAAATCATCACTGTATGTCTAATAAACCAATGTGTGTGTTTATTTAAAGAAAATAATTCCAAAAAATATATATATATTTCCCTGAGCCTCCTTTGGCCCTTGACATGCTCAGTCTGATCGTGTGGGAGTTAGGAAACAAATGTGAAGATATTTACATACACAGCCCTGATTGGCTGATAGGATGGTCTAGAGCCCACCTCCTTACCCAGATGAAAAGTAATCTGTCTATTATAATCAATCACATTGTGATGTCATGATGTGGACTAAAAGTTCCATCCCACCTGAACAGGCTGAAATTCCAGGCATTTCTTTCAAACAGCTCGTACACAAAAAGGGCATTATCATCATTTTCAGAGTGTTATACTCTGAGTCGATATTTACGTCATAAAAAGGAATTATCCTCGTCCACGCCCACAAATTGGGGAAAACAAACATTCATTCTTTCCCATTGACAATGGGAAGTTGTATATATACAGAAATAACAAAAAAACGCTGAAAAGCTGCTGTGTTGTTCAATGTACGATAGAGGCTACGAGAAGAGCCCTGTGGCTTCAGGCTATTTGGAGTGAGAAATGTAGGGACCTGGTGTCCAAGTAGGCTAAATGTAGCTAGCTATATGTGTGGAAAATATTTTATCACAGGTAAGACATTTAACTTGTTTTCTATAGTCCATTTGTAACTCCACTCACTACTTGTAGCTGTATAGTCCGTTTGTTTGTTGGTCTTGTTCTAGGCGCGACATTCTAATACCGACTGGGACTATTTTGACCTCATAGCTGGAAAATCACATGTAACTGCACTGCCCTTTAAATGACTGTGAGAGATGAGCGCTTCATAAAGCTGTCTGTCTGGTGCCTGGGCTACTCTTTATTCACTGTATGAGTGATATTCCTAAAGAATGCTGATAAATGGAAACATTGCCATTATGAATGTTGAGTTAACTCTGCTGGAGTGAGGAATAACAGTGATCTTTTTATATACTGCTGGGTATGATACTTAAGTGAAGAAAGATAAAATGACATTGACATATCAGTGGGTCAATATGAAGAAGAAATTATGAACTAAGCCTTCATTATCCCCCACGATGAAATCGGGGACTGTGGATCTGTCCCCGTCCATCCATTAGTCACACACGACATCTCTGACAGCAGTAGCCCGATTTTGACAAAACTTGGGTGAATGATGCGTCTTGCCATAGAGATCCGGCATTTACAAAATTACATTGATTGGCCCAAGGCCTGAGCTATAGAAATTAACTGAAATGTGTTAGTCACACACAATATCTCAATTGGTCCAATGGGGGGCGCTGAATCATTCATGGGGAGATGTTTACTGTGGCCTATTCTTGAAATAGTTGGTATACTGCTGTTCTGATTCCATTTTGAAGATGTTACTACAGTATTTTTTTTATTACTATCTGGGATTGGGTGCTTGACTTCTCACTACAGACATTATTTTAGCATTAACTAACACAACTAAGATAACATGAATCTAAAGAAAATAACACTGTCTCCCTATAATGCAATGAATGCTATAGAAGTTAAAATAATATAGCATCTTGTCAATAAAAACAAAGAATGTACATAAACAAGTTGACTTTATTAAGTATGTTGATCTATTAACATTCACTTCAAATAAGTTCAATGAAAAAAAAAAACATACTGTTCTTAAAGAGGGCAGAGGTGAGATCTCCTTGTAGTTCTGAATCCTAACTTGAAATCCACACATTTTACTCAACTTCCACATAAACCATGCATTGATGGCAATGCCAATGGGATATTTGTGTGAAAATTCAACATAGGAACCTTAGTGTGTGATATGAAAGCTGGATTTGGGCCTATAAACCTTTTTTTATGTTTACCGACCAAATACGCTGCCTTTACCCAAGTGCTAAACGAAAGCCGGTGGTTCAGTAACGACTTCAAGTAGATTTCTTCTGTTTTTTCTTCTCTGCCTCCTCTTCCTTCTCTTTCTCGATCTCAGCCACCAGGGTCTCAATTTCTTTGGACTCCAGTAACTACATGGAGCAAAAAAAAGAAGCAATTAGCCCATAGACAAATACATTTGTAAAGTAAGTCGCTCTGGATAAGAGCGTCTGCTAAATTACTATAATGTAACGCAGTAAATACTGGGATCAGAGCACCAAACTCTTTGGTGAGGTTACCTTCAGTGGCTGGTTTCTTCTGATCACAGCAAGCTCAATGTTCTTCCCACCAGACTGAACCACCTGTAAACATAGTTCAAAAGGTAAATGTACACAATGGATTGAATACGCTAATAGCTGCATTTGAGGCCATATTGAATACACAAATGTAACTGTCTCAGATCTACAGAAGTGCCTAGGGAGTAGGAAGTAGGGGTTAGGGGGTCGGTTTGGAGTTGAGTATAAAAATGACTGTTTGACCTCACCTCAAGCAAGGCTTTGATTGCCAGCTTTATCGCCTCGTTGTCAGTGGCGATGGCTTCGTCTGTGTAGTTCTTCTCCAGGAATTCCCTCACTGTCTTAGCACTGCGGCCAATTGCATTTGCCTGAACAAAGGGATGGGTAACAATTCAGTAACTGAGTATTTTTAAAACAATAAAATACCAATTGAGCTGTATTTATGGTTTTAAATACAGTTCAATAGCTAATGTTGATTTAAAAAACAGACCTCACAATTAAGACAAAGAAAATCTAATTTTTGCAACGATACACTTCAGAGAATCATCATGGCTGTGAAAAACATTAAACATATTTATCTGTGGAGAAAGGTGAGGTATTTTTGTGGATTGGCTGACCTTCCATGCATGGTATGTTCCTGAGGGGTCAGTCTGATAGAGCCTGGGGGTCCCATCGTAGTCAAAACCCACGATCAACGCTGAGATGCCAAACGGTCTGCGTCCATTACTCTGAGTGTAACGCTACAGAAGAAGATAAAAAGCTGGCTTTCAATGAAAATAAACAAACAGTCAAGTATCATATGAACTCTAGTTTACTCTACCAAACTGGGTCCAAGGTAGCCTTGCATGCAGGTTTGGCGAGTAACGGATTGCAAAAAAAGTAACTAATCTGTTACCAGCTAAAATATTGTAATCAGATTAGATACTTTTGAAAAACTAGATTACTTCTAGGGTTACTTTTAAATTCAGTTATTTTTTTTGTACATTTCTTTTCTCAATGACATTCAAATCAGCATTGAAAAAAGGCGCAAGTTTACGTTTGTTCTGCCTGAACGAGTCTGACCACAAATCAAAGACCAGTATGATGACACACCAAATGTGTTTGATGGATCGTGGGAAAAGAGCAGGAATAGGCTTTTTGTAGGCAACAGTCCAAGCTACTGTATGTCTTCCAATGGTGCGACTGCTGTAGGCATCCAAAGATGATCCAACTTGAATAAACGCTTGGAGTTAAGGACTACAGCAGTGGTACGTAACCTATGAGCGATACTGATATTTATATTTATTGATGTCCAGTGTAGCTCAGTTGGTAGAGCATGGCGTTTGCAACGCCAGGGTTGTGGGTTCGATTCCCACGGGGGGCCAGTATGAAAAATAATGTATGCTCTCACTAACTGTTAGTCGCTCTGGATAAGAGTGTCTGCTATAATGACTAAAATGTAAATCACACTACTGCTCTCATTTATTTGCGCCTTAAATCAAATTGTATTTGTCACATACACGTGTTTAGCAGATGTTATTGCGGGTGTAGCGAAATGCTTGTGCTTCTAGCTCCGACAGTGCAGTAATATCTAACAAGTAATATCTAACCATTTCACAGCATATACCCAATACACACAAATCTAAGTAAGGAATGGAATTTAAGAATATATACATATATGGACAAGCAATGACAGAGCGGCATGGACTAAGATACAGTAGAATATTATAGAATACAGTATATACATATGAGATGAGTAATGCAAGATATGTAAACATCATTAAAGTGACTAGTGTTCCATTTCTTAAAGTGGCCAGTGATTTCAATAGGCAGCAGCAGCCTCTAATGTGCTAGTGATGGCTATTTAACAGTCTGATGGCCTTGAGATAGAAGCTGTTTTTCATTCTCTCGGTCCCAGCTTTGATGCACCTGTACTGACCTCGCCTTCTGGATGATAGCGGGGTGAACAGGCAGTGCCTCGGGTGGTTGATGTCCTTGATTATCTTTTTGGTCTTCCTGTGACGTCGGGTGCTGTAGGTGTCCTGGAGGGCGGGTAGTTTGCCCCCGGTAATGCGTTCGGCAGACCGCACCACCCTCTGGAGAGCCCTGCGGTTGCCGTACCAGGCGGTGATACAGCCCGACAGGATGCTCTCAATTGTGCATCTGTAAAAGTTTGTGAGTGTTTTAGGTGCCAAGCCAAATTTCTTCAGCCTCCTGAGGTTGAAGAGGCTCTGTTGCGCCTTCTTCACCACACTGTCTGCGTGGGTGGACCATTTCAGTTTGTCAGTGATGTGTATGCCAAGGAACTTGAAGCTTTCCATCTTCTCCACTGCCGTCCCGTCGATGTGGATAGGGGGGTGCGCCCTCTGCTGTTTCCTGAAGTCCACGATCATCTCCTTTGTTTTGTTGACGTTGAGTGAGAGGTTATTTTCCTGGCACCACACTCCCAGAGCCCTCACCTCCTCCCTGTAGGCGGTCTCATCATTGTTGGTAATCAAGCCTACTACTGTTGTGTCGTCTGCAAACTTACAGATTGTAGTTGTTGTGGATGGCTGTTCACTAATGTATATGTGTATTTTAACCCAATAATGGTTGAATTTAAGAAGTTTAAGCTGCTTATCAATCATTGTTTTTGCGACCAGGGGTATATTAATTACGGAAACCATTTAAGAACCAAACCGGAAGCAAACAGAGCAAAACGCAAGTTTCTATTGGACAAATTCAAGTAGGTCCCTCCCACTGGAGGTATCATATGAACGGTCCCTCCCAGTTTCATTCAGTTTGCTTCTGTTTAAGAAAAATGTTGCAACACAATCGGAGTAATGAATACGCCCCAGTGGACAGCCAGTGAAAAATGTGCTCTTGCAACAGCTGCATAGTGCGGATCCCAGCCTATGGAATAAAAGTTTGAGTTCCTCCCTTTTAAACTCCCCCATGGTACTGTGCCCCATACTGTCAAAAACAAGTTTAATTTAAGAAGACCACAAGTGGGGCTTTTATTTTCTTCATGGAAATGTACCATCTAGATTTTCACATGCAAATAGCACTTTTCGGTAGTAATCAAAGCATGCCATTCCGAGAGCAGCATTTCTTTTTCAACTCGAAGCCCAATCAGTCCTCTATGACAACAAAATCAAAAACAACATATTAGGCTAATTAGTCCTTAGTTTTGGGTTATGATCAGGTAAAACAATTTGGCTAATCTATATTTCCAAGTCCTATTCTTGAAGATCAAGGGGTATTAAATTAATTGGAACGACTGGAAATCTGACAGACTGTTGGTTTTATGTAAAGCCTAATCGTATTACCTGTTATGGAAAGCAATGTTTTAGAAGAAGCCTACACAACCAACCCGTAAAGTAAAATGCAACATCCATTTATGGCCAGGTCTGTAAACACTAACACTGATTTATCCTGCAATAGATGTCGCTCAATTGGTAATATACATTTTGGTCTCCTAATGCCTCTTAAGCAGGTTGACGTTTATTGGGATGAGTCTTGTCCTTAAGGCAGAACTGAGCGATTTCCCATAGATGGGCCAAAATTGGCCATTAGGTTTAAAGTCAGATTTTATGACTTTGTGGCTGTGCCAGCTACTAACCTGCGCCTGAATGTAATCAGATTACGTTACTTAGTTTGGGTAATCCAAAAGTTACATTTGGGATTGCAATTTTGGACAGGTAACTACACTGAAGAAAAATATAAACGCAACATGTAAAGTGTTGGTCCCATGTTTCATGAGCTGAAATAAAAGATCCCACACATTTTCCATACATCCCTGTTAGTGAGCATTTCTTCTTTGCCAAGATAATCCATCCACCTGACAGGTGTGGCATATCAAGAAGCTGATGAAACACATGATCATTACACAGGTGTACCTTCTGCTGGGGACAATAAAAGGCCACTCTAAAATGTGCAGTTTTGTCACTCAACACAATACCACAGATGTCTCAAGTTGAGGGAGCGTGCAATTGGCATGCTGACTGCAGGAATGTCCACCAGAGCTGTTACCAGAGAATTGCAATGTTAATTTCTCTACCATAAGCCAGCTCCAACGTCATTTTAGAGAATTTGGCAGTACGTCCAACTGGCCTCACAACCGCAGACCACATGTATGGTGTCGTGTGGGCGAGCAGTTTGCTGATATCAACGTTGTGAACAGAGTGCCCCATGGTGGGGTTATGGTATTGTCAGGCATAAGCTAAGGACAACGAACACAATTGCATTTCAGCATGATAATGCACGGCACCGTGTGGCAAAGATCTGAACAAAATTCCTGGAAGCTGAAAATATATGTCCCAGTTCTTCCATGGCCTGCATACTCACCAGACATGTGACCCATTGAGCATATTTGGGATGCTTTGGATCGACGTGTACGACAGCGTGTTCAAGTTCTCGCCAATATCAAGCAACTTCACACAGCCTTTGAAGAGGAGTAGGACAACATTCCACAGGGCACAATCAACAGCTTGATCAACACTATGCGAAGTTGATGTGTCATGCTCCATGAGGCAAATGGTGGTCACACCAGATATTGACTGGTTTTCTGATCCATGCCCCTACCTTTTTTAAAAAGTTATCTGTGACCAACTGATGGATATCTGTATTCCCAGTCATGTGAAATCCATAGATTATGGCCTAATGAATTTATTTCAATTGACTGATTTCCTTATATGAACTGTAACTCAGTAAAATATTTTCAATTGTTGCAAGTGCCTGACAAATTGCTTCCCCTCACATTAAAACAAAAGTCTTACACAAGCTATCTCTTGATTGTGCACATATGAGAGAAAGACTATTGGAGGACTGTTACTTCCTGTTTTAGTGAAGTCTGTCTAATTGTTAAATTGAGTGGTGTCTGTCTGTGTCATGGCT
This sequence comes from Coregonus lavaretus, assembly GCF_964263955.1. NCBI lineage: Eukaryota > Metazoa > Chordata > Actinopteri > Salmoniformes > Salmonidae > Coregonus > Coregonus lavaretus. The sequence goes on from NW_028161102.1 coordinate 10,221, forward strand.
GGCAATAGCAAGTCGTTAGGGGCTGTTAGTTGGAGAGGTGGTGTGTAACGTACCTGTTTCAGGGTGGCTATGTGTCGTGTGATGTACTCAACGGTGACTGGGTCCTCCACAGTGAGCCTGTGACTCTGGCACTCCACCCGAGCTCTGTTGATCACAATGCGGGCATCTGCTGTCAGACCTGACAGAGGTAGACAACTGGTTAAATAAGAGAAACTAAGACCGAAACGTTCAGCTGGTTGGGTTATGAGCCACATCAAACCAAACAATATTGAAACCAGACAAAGGGCAGAAAGTACCTCCCTAGACAACGCTTTACCTATGGAAACAGCTATTACACGAACTGTTCTTGCTAGACAATGTTAAAGTAGCTACGTCTGGTGATCAAGATATGATGCAACAACATGCAATGTCAAACAAATTAATGAAGATGTAGTTAGCTAGCTAGATACCTGCGAATGCCATGCAAACATGGTCGTCTAAGGCGCAGATCTTGCGGACTGTTCTTTCCTCCTGTAGTTTGGCGACGGACTTCTTCTCAACTCCAAGGACAACAATGTCTTTGCCCCTGATGCCCACCTAAATTAGGAATGAATGGGGAAATTAAACAGTTAAGTAGTTCGACGCTAGCTAAGTAATCTCACTGAAATTCAAGTAAATATTCCATATTGCATTCAACAACAGAACATGATAGTTAGCTAATGTTAGTAGTAGTTATGGCTAGCAATTTGCTCCATCAACAGCATCACAATGTTACGTTAACTAGCTATCTTATCATAAATTAGCTTGCTAGCTACGTAGCTAAATGACACAGCTAACGTTAGCTTAGCGTCACAAACTTACAGCAGTGGAGCCTTTCTTCACAGCCTCTTGTGCATATTCCACCTGAAAAAGGTGACCGTCGGGAGAAAACACAGTGATCGCCCTGTCATATCTTGCTGCCATTATGTTTCTAAAAACAGATGTACTGAAATGTTTAAAAAGTGTAGCTAGCTACTCAGCTAGCGAATGTTTAGCTAGTGTTGATTTTGTGTTCGTGTGTAATCACATAGCGCATGCGCTTGCACTCTTTCAATTTTAAGCGTTCCCCTAAGAAACTATCCACCATTTAAAATTATGGCACTGCAACATTTTATTTTACTCTCCATAAACTCAACAGCATTTCAGTGTTATCATAAGTGGTTCCGGGACCATAGTAAGGGTTTGATACAGACGTTTTCCGCGCTGTTTGGCCCCTTTCCGGGGGATATTATTTTCCAATCCCCTGTGGCCTTCGGATTGAGTTTGGATTATTCCACCACTGGACAGGGTTTGAACATATTGTTTTGTTTTTATAAAAGTCTTAGTTAACAAAACAACAATAAAATGCATTTACATAATGTTTTTCTCTCGATATTGCAGTTATTACTTTTATGTATATCTGACGAAGATATATTACATCTCAAGGGCATTATCGTTCACCCCTTTAGTTGGCCGTGTTCGAGAGCATCAAAACGATTGAAGGCCACTGCGGACTGACTGATCTACAAATCACGATGCATCATAAGTAATAACTCATTGTTATTTGTAGATCAGTCAGTCAGTCACAATTTTCCCATGATACATTGCGGTTTTGATCCTCTCGAACACGGCCATGGACTACTAGCTACATCACAGTATAACATCAGATATTGCTATTCTAAACTCTCTGCTTTGAGTTCTACAGATTTGTTAGCTGTTTAGTTGTATGTTTTAGTTTATTTAGCTTTATATGAAAACACCATGTCTGTGGCGTTTGCACCTCACAGACAACGTGGAAAGGGTGATATAACACCCGCTGGAATTCAAAAGGTAGCTAATTCATCTTTATCACGCACTGCAACAGAATGGAGGCGGATAGCACCAGCTGCTGTTGCTAGCTAACTAGCCTAGCCAGCGGCCAGGTCGAACTGTAAAGAGGGAAATAGATAGTAACAATGTTGCTTGGGTAAAGCGCGGTCAATATGAACTTCGCGGGAGTAGGAAAATAATCTAAAAATAACTAACATGTTTAGTCGATTCGATGGACTAACATTGAATTTGTTACTAATATGAATGGAGGCATAGGCTAGGGTTTTCTTAGCTAGTTGGATTGTTAGCGTCTTTTGTTAGCCAGGCACGCACAGAACAGGACTACTAGTAACTATGACATTGATTCTAGCTAGCTAACGTTAGCTAGGTAGTAGTTAGGTAGCTAACGTTGGAGAGAAAGGCAAAAGACCGGTTGAACAGCTAGCTACGATGTTGCCATCAACGTCATGTATTACTGTACTTTCAAATAACATATAATGATTCCATGAGTAGTCTACATTGGAATGGGACAACAGTTTGTCCTGCTGAAGTTCAACCAGTCAATACAAGCAGCATTGTTTCCATGCATGTTTCCAATCCCCTTAACATTGTATTTAGGCTACTGTATTCTCTCATATGTAACAGGTCAGATTGCAAACATTACTGGATAGGAAGATACAGTTGTCTGTTTTCTATAGGCCTATCCAAAAAAAAATCAGTTTTCTTCCAGTTTTGCTCTGTCATGTTTCAGTTACTGGATGAGAACAATCAGCTGATTCAATGTATAATGGACTTCCAGAGCAAAGGAAAGACAGCAGAATGTTCACAGTAAGTTATCCGTTATGTACAAAAGCTCCATACCTGATGGGCTTTCAGGTTGCACACTATCATGCATCTAAGTTTTTGGCCCATCTCCCTGTCTTTTAAATGATAAAATTTGTTTCATGTTCTTTCTGTCAAAAGGTACCAGCAAATGCTCCACAGAAATTTGGTTTACCTGGCCACGATAGCAGACTCCAATCAGAACATGCAGTCTCTGCTCCCTGCTGTGAGTATGGTTCCAGGGCGAAGGGCAGTGATTTTACAACAACAGGGACATAGGTGCTGATTCACTCCGACACATTTTTGCCAGAGAGAAAACATGAAGCTTACAAGATTTCATCAAGTTGTACAGATACTGTACAATTTCAAAGAAGGTGTTGTTATTGGCTCCGATAGTTCAAAGATTGTGGTCAGTTATGTCAAATCCTGAACCAAGCATAGACTAGTATTTTTTTATTGCCCCCAACATGACTCTCTATTTGAAGGTGTCTAATAATACCCTCTCCATAATATTCCCTTCACCATCTGATATTATTATAATAATAATAATAATATATAGGCCTAGATCATGACTTGACATAAGGGCATAGACGGGCAACAACAGAGCTATGCTGCAATTAAAGAATACCCTCTATATATACATTACACTGCTAGTCAGAAATTCCACTAGATACGTCAAGTACAGGAAATTAAACCAGAATACGGGTTACCCTTTCCCTTTTGCTTGTATATCTACCGCTGTCAAGCTCTGACGATATATTTTGTGGTGCATGTGAGATTGACTGTAATAATATGATATGCCTCATATGCCACCCAAATGCAAGCTTGCCCGGTCTCCCCTATTGTTGGACAAAGGGGAGGTGTATAATGTTCACCTAGATGCTCTGTACTTGATTTCAGAAGTGTGACTCCCCTACTCCCCCAGAGGTAAAGCTTGAAGTGAGTATGGAAGGAGAAGTGGTGTTTGAATAATGGTAGTTGTGATAGGGTGTCTTGGTTCACACAATATTCATACTGTGTATTTCAGGCTATGTACCATAAATATACAAACAGGGTGTTTTATTGTGACACGTCACACCTCTGAGACACATTGCTGGTAATAGGCTAATTGATGGCCTTTACAATAGTATGAGATAGTGTAATGTAATGGTATACTCTGTTGATAGGCCGATTACTTGTTGCTTCAATCTGGCGCTGTGAAATAGTGGATAGATTAACATGTCATATCCAGAGATTATACTGTGCATTCGGAAAGTATTAAGACCCCTTCAGTTTTTCTACATTTTGTTACGTTACAGATCCTCTCAAGCTCTGTCCGGTTGGATGGGGAGCGTCGCTGCACAGCTAATTTCAGGTCTCTCCAGAGATATTCGATCGGGTTCAAGTCCGGGCTCTGGCAGGGCCACTCAAGGACATTCAGAGACTTGTCATGAAACCACTCCTGCGTTGTCTTGGCTGTGTGCTTAGGCTCGTTGTCCTGTTGTGAAGGTGAACCTTCGCCCCAGTCTGAGGTCTTGAGCGCTCTGGAGCAGGTTTTCATCTACGATCTTGCTGTACTTTGCTCCGTTCATCTTTCCCTCGATCCTGAGTAGTCTCCCAGTCCCTGCCGCTGAAAAACATCCTCACAGCATGCTGCTGCCACCACAATGCTGTACCATAGGGATGGTATTGGCCAGGTGATGAGCGGTGCCTGGTGTCCTCCAGACGTGACGCTTGGCATTCAGACCGAAGAGTTCAATCTTGGTTTCATCCGACCAAATAATCTTGTTTCTCATGGTCTGTCCTTTAGGTGCCTTTTGGCAAACTCCAAGTGGGCTGTCATGTGCCTTTTACTGAGGAGTGGCCTCCGTCTGGCCACTCTACCATAAAGGCCTGATTGGTGGAGTTCTGCAGAGATGGTTGTCCTTCTGGAAGGTTCTCCCATCTCCACAGAGGAACTCTGGAGCTCTGTCAGAGTGAACATTGGGTTCTTGGTCTCCTCCCTGACCAAGGACCTTCTCCCCCGATTGCTCAGTTTAGCCAGGCGGCCAGCTCTAGGAAGAGTCTTGGTTGTTCCAAACTTCTTCCATTTAAGAATGATGGAGGCCACTGTGTTCTTGGGGACCTTCAATGCTGTAGACATTTTTTGGTACCCTTCCCCAGATCTGTGCCTCGACACAATCCTGTCTCGGAGTTCTACGGACAATTCCTTCGACCTCATGGCTTAGTTTTTGCTCTGACATGCACTGTCAACTGTGGGACCTTTATATAGACAGGTGTGTGCCTTTCCAAATCATGTCCAATCAATTGAATTTGCCACATGTGGACTCCAATCAAGTTGTAGAAACATCTCAAGGATGATCAATGGAAACAGGATGCAGCTAAGCTCAATTTCGAGTCTCATAGCAAAGCATCTGAATACTTATGTAAGCTATATCTATTTTTTGTGCAAAAATGTCTAAAAACCTGTTTTCGCTTTGTCATTATGTGTGTATTGTGTGTAGATTGATGAGGGGGAAAAATTATTTAATCTCTTTTAGAATAAGGCTGAAACGTAACAAAATGTGGAAAAGGTGAAGGGGTCTGAATACTTTCTGAATGCACTGTATATCCAGAGATGTCATGTCCACAGAAAGATGAGGCCTGAGTCTTTTAATTCTGTACCTTCAACAGCATTTGCTTTTATTTTGAACGTGATCGTTTCTGATCCTTCTTTTTTTAAGATTGCATGGTCATCCATCCATCCTTCCTCTCTCCCCCCTTTCTCACATGGCTCAGATATGTATCTTAACACGGATGGTGTTTCTCTCCCTGTGTCTCTGTGTTGTCTGTCTGTAGCCACCCACTCAGAACATGCCCATGGGCCCTGGTGGGATGAACCAGAGTGGAGCGCCGGGCCCCCAGCCCCCCCACGGACACAACATGCCCTCGGAGGGCATGGTCAGCGGCGGCCCCCCAGCCCCACACATGCAGAACCAGATGAATGGACAGATGCCTGGTAAGTGACCTCCCCTCCCCGTCACCTCCTTCTCCCTCAGTCCCTGTCTCACTCACTAGGGTTGCCTAGCAACACCACAGCTGGGAGAGGATGGTGCTCTGCTAAACAATGATGTCACCCATCTGTCTGTGAGCTCTGGTGGTCTTTTAGGAGAAGGAACAGTCAGATGTGTCCAATTTGTAAGTCGCTCTGGATTAGAGTGTCTGCTAAATGAGGTAAATGTGTCATGATGCCCCCAGAACTAGCCACACTAGGAACCAAATGTGTTATTTATTTTAGCAGACGCTCTTATCCAGAGCAACTTACAGGAGCAATTAGGGTTAAGTGCCTTGCTCAAGGGCACATCAACAGATTTTTCACCTAGTCGGCTCGGGATTAGAACCAGCGACCTTTCGGTTACTGGCACCACGCTCTTAACCACTAAGCTACCTGCCGCCAAATTTGAAATGGAATTACATAGAAAACAATGGAACAGGGTGAATTCAAAATTTTTATTAAAACACGATTTAAATGTATTTTCGGAAGGCCTGTGGTCTCCATTCAGGTAATACATTAAATATATACATCAGACAGTATTGGGGAGCTTTTTCATGGTTTTTTTCACGGGTACATTATTTTCCCAGTTCAATCTTATAGCAAGCCTATCTGCTTTGCAGCCCTGTTGTGACAGAGTGGAAGGGCAAAGCAGACTGTCATATGCCCCGAAATATTTTGATGTGCAACTTGGAATAAAAATGTGAGAGGACCAGTGCTTCTATAGTGAAATAAATCTCACATCTGTGCTGTTTGTGAGCGATGTTGTTAGGCTACAATGTATCGTTGTTTCCTCTTCAGAGCCCACTGGTGCACAAGTGATACGTTGTATAATTTCACTTGACCGTGAGAACCACCAGTTTTTTCAAGTCTTGCACTGTATTTTCTGAAGGTTTGTATAAAAATTCATGTCATTTGAGTAGCCTATAGGCCTACTATAAAAAAAAATCTAAACTGATTAGATCCCCCTCTCTAAAACCCTGAACGAACGCGCTATCCAGCGCAAAGCCCGCCACCTGATCTACAGCCCAGACCACTCCACTGCTTTGATCTCCCATCGCGCCACCACTGCTTTGATCGCCCATCAGGTTAGAGAAATCAGACAATTAACCCCCTAAAGTCAATTGACGCACCGGTGCGTCAGTCTAAGTAACGTAATAAAATAATCCCCATCAAAATCCGTCAATTTAAACTAGAGATATATTTTTGGTTTCGTTGCATTGGATGCGTCTCAATCTGCCGATGTCGCACTTTCGCATCTGCGGTGAAAGGTAGCAGAGCTAGAGCAGTGTTTGTCAGACCATGTGACATCCCGAAACTATTATGACTCCACTGTGGAAAGGGAAGATTCTCACTAACACGATGGTGTTCTCCATTTTGCTCTAGGACCCCCCCCACAAGTGTCACGGAACTCGTCTGAAGGTAACCGGTACCGGTTTTTAAAAAAATGAATGGAAGTATGAAGGTAGTTTTGTGCTTACCCAAAAAAAGGGGTTAAATATGTGTAAAAAAAAAAAATATGTATACAAAATATTTCCTGAGCTTTCATATATCTCCTAAATATAGGAAAAACACTTCAAAATATTGATTCTAATGTGTAGTTACCCTTTAATTATTGTGTGCACCCAGCCAGAGACCATTGTTTGGTTAGTGATGTTTCTATAGCGCTCATGTGATTGCAGAGTTTGCAAAACAAATGGCCACTGGATTGAAGCAAATAATCATGATATCATTCTGCCAGGTAGGCATAGGCTAACTTTGTAGTTAATGTTTAACCCACTACAGTCGATGTACGTGCCCCTGCGGAACTCAAATTAGCATAATAAATTTAAAAAATCCATAAAAATCTGTCTGTTTTAGCTAGAAATATGTTTTTTGCATGTGCTGTCTCAATCCACTGTACCGCCAATGGTGACCTTCCACATCTGCGGTGGAAGGTGGCTGAGCTACAGCGGTGTTTGTCAGACCATGAGACATCACGAAAATCGGTCTTCTCACTAAAACGTCTGTAGCGTCCGAATGGTTTGGCCTACAAAGTGAAAACATGTTTTTAGACATTTATTGAAAATTAAATACAGAAATATCTCATTTGCATAAGTATTCATGCCCCTGAGACAATACATGTTAGACTCACCTTTTGCAGCGATTACAGCTGTGAGTCTTTCTGGCTAAGTCTCCAAGAGCTTTGCACATCTGGATTGTACAATATTTGCCCATTATTCTTTTTAAAGTTCTTCAAGCTCTGTCAAGTTGGTTGTTAATCATTTTCAAGTCTTGCCATAGATTTTCAAGCAGATTTAAGTCAGTACTGTAACTAGGCCACTCAGAAACATTCAAGGGTAAGCAACTCCAGTGTAGGTTTGTTTTAAGTTATTGTCTTGCTGAAAGGTGAATTTGTCACCCAGTGTCTGTTGGAAAACCGATTGAACCAGGTTTTCCGCTAGGATTTTGCCTGTGCTTATAGCTCTATTCCATTTATTTTTATCCTAAAAAACTCCCTAGTCCTTGCCGAAGATAATCATACCCATAACATGATGCAGCCACCACCTTGCTTGAAAATATGAAGAGTGGTACTCTGTGATGTGTTGGATTTGCCCCAAACATAACACTTTATATTCAGGACATAAAGTTAATTTCTTTGCCTTGTTTTTTGCAGTTTTACTTTTGTGCCTTATTGGAAACAGGATGCATGTTTTGGAATATTTTTATTCTGTACAGGCTTCCTTCTTTTCACTTCAATTAGGTTAGTATTGTGGATTAACTACAGTTTCCTCCCTATCACAGCCATTAAACTCTAACTGTTTTAAAGTCACCATTTGCCTCATGGTGAAATCCCTGAGCGGTTTCCTTCCTCTCCAGAAACGGAGTTAGGAAGGACGCCTGTATCTTTGTAGTGACTGGATGTGTTGATACACGATCCAAAGTGTAATTAATAACATTTTATTTTTAACCATCTATCAATAGGTGCCCTTCTTTGCGAGGCTTTGTAAATCCTCCCTTGTCTTTGTGTTTGAATCTGTGTTTGAAATTCACTGCTTGACTGATAGACCTTACAGATAATTGTATGTGTTGGGTACAGAGATGAGGTAATCATTCAAAAATCATGTTAAACACTTATTGTACACAGAGTGAGTCCATGCAACTTATTATGTGACTTGTTAAGCAAATGTTTTACTCCTGAACTTATTTAGGATTGCCATAACAAAGGGGTTCTATACTTATTGACTCAAGACATTTCAGCTTTTCATGTTTTATTTGTAAATGTTTCTAAAAACATAATTCCACTTTGACATTATGTGGTATTGTGTGTCAAGCAAGAGGTGTGAATACTTTCTGAAGGCATTGCATATATGGAAGTAGTTTAGTGGCAAAATGTTTAGTTAAATATGGGTTAAAAAATATCTAATAGCTAAATGATCATGGTATGACCATCTTAAAACAATTCTTAATGATTAACTGAGAAGGTTTTTGGGAAATCCTTTCCATCGCTACCAGAAGACTGTTATCGTTTAGCATCATTGCTAACATTGCAGTGTGTGTGTGTGCGCACGGCACACACACACAGGGGCATTCCTGTGCCGTTTCACTGATGCATTTTGTGATTAACTTGGGAAAAGTATAAAATGTTCTAAGTTAATTAATTAAGTACATTTTTGGGGGAGGAATATTGTTGAATTCCGTTTTAATGTCTGGATTCCGTGATTCCGTCTGTGTTCTGCGTAATGTGTATTTTATAGTGCCCTACTGAACAACCCATATGGGCCGGTGTGGGATGGAAAGGTAGTTAAGGTATTTGTCTGACTTTTCCTATTGTTTTTTTCCTGATAATTTTGGTCATAAAGTCAGTCTAGCCCAAAACAGCGATTTGCGAGTTAATTAGGAAAAATGGTATGTCACGGGATGAAAGATGTAACAGTTTTCCTTGGGTTTATCATGCCCACAGCTGGCAGCAATTCCGAGCGCAGCTGCACACGACCCGATCGTAATGCCCATGGTCAATTTGGTCAATTTGGTTTGACATTCGATATCCCTATGGGGATAGTTAGGGACCATCAGTAAATTAAACAACGTACATAGGACAATATTTAAAATGTCAATAGCTGCATATTTCTGACTTAAAACCTCAAACCAACTATAAATTGTAGAAATTCATATACAGATATTGAAATCATTTTAATGAGACAACTAAAAGTGCAATTAATAGTTGGTTTGCAACATAAAAATATTGTCCCATTTACATTGTGTAATTAAGCATTCACATGTGTTTTACACTTTATCAAGCTGTTGCTGATCGCTTCTATTTATGCCAAATCATTTGACCGCTGTAGGTTGAGATTCATGTTTCCTAACGTTATTCCTTTACAATTTTCTGTAGCGAATAGAGAAGACTATATACCCATCACATCCAACATTATGGAAATGAAGTCCCCATGTGTTTGTAACTCAAATGTGTGCTTGGGTCAGGATTGGAAATGTGTGAAACGTATCAACGAGAGAAAGAAGCCAATTCAATCTTACCATAGAAGTTCTCTCTAGTTTTCGCACTCATGCCATGAACGAGAAAATAATAGCATCATTAAAGGGGGGCTGAACTTGATTTAGCCTCGGTTTTAATTCTCCTTATTAGGAAATGCGACATTTGGGAACGAGATTTGGGTCTTGGAGGCGTGCTTTGATGTGGGTGTCTCGTGTGTGTGTCGAACGTGGGAAGCGCTTGTACTTTCACTCTGCCAAAACAATACATAGTTAGTCACTCACCCTTCTAGATAACTTGAAACAGTCTAACCAGGTATTGTGTCTGGAAGTAGTCTAGACTAGGTAGCAAGCTAGCCAAATAATTTTGCCAAGTAGCTGGTTTGCGACCGTGGCAAAGTTGGTTTGACTTTGGATAGCCTATCTCTGGGGCTAGTTGGGGACCGTCAATAAACTACATTTTAAGGAATATTCTTTGGAATATATCCATTATAAAAACAAGAGAAAGCAATATAATTGGATGAATTAGAGAAAATATTAGTTGAGATGCAGCCACCACTCGTGTGTGGATTGCTATTTCTAAAATCAATATGGACAGCACCTGTGCTGAAAGTTGAGAAGGCACATTTACTAACGAGGGCTTTGTTGGCGCATTTGTGGCGTATTACCTGTTTGACAGACACAATTATGCTTTCCATATATTTGTCGGTATAGCTATTTCCTCCAATACTGTCACCATGCACTCCTTAAATAGGCCTACCTCCTCCTTTCTGCGTCAGACTCGGGCGTCATGTCTGGGGTGGAAAAGCAACTTCTGAAAGTACCATGCTTAGATTCATAATGACATCTCGGATTGAATTATTTACTAAAAGCGACCGTTTTGTTGAAAACAAGACACTGGTTTGGTATTGAAGAAATACGGTAAGATTAGATTAGGTATTAATAGAGACTGATGATATTACCACTGTAATCAGATCGAGCCCACTAACCACGTGTTAAATGTGTATTGTAGGGCTATGATTTGGGCAGCTAGTAGGCTATTTGCTAATAATTATTTTCTGGCTTGCCGACTAGCTACAATCTCAGGGAAAAATTGGCTGGATGCCAAACCTAGTTGCCAACACCTGTTGTATATTCTACATTTAATCACCCCTTTCACCGTAATCATCAACATCTTCATTCAGATCATTCAAAAATGTGTGGATACAGTGCTAAACCTGAAGATCTCGTGGTTCTCTCTGTGTAGTAAAAGTATTGGTGTTGCTCGCCAGTGCGCTCTGAAGAAGAAACAACGATACATTGTAGCCTAACAACATCGCTCACAAACAGCACAGATGTGAGATTTATTTCACTATAGAGGAACTGGTCCTCTTACATTTGTATTCCAGGTTGCACATCAAAATATTGAATGGCATGTCAGATGGTCTGCCCTGCCCATAAGTCATGAAAAGCATAGGGTTGCTATAAGATTGAAATGGGAAAATAATGTACCTGTGATAAAACTATGAAATGGTTCCCCAATACCATTTGATGTATATATTTAATGTATTACATGAATGGAGACCACAGCCCAAGTCGTGTTTTCTATGTAATTCCATTTCAAATGTGGCTCCCAGTGCAGCAGGTTCAGGGGGTATTACTGCGCATCTGACTGTTTCTTGTCTTTATATTTCTAGGTGGTCTTGGACTCCACTTCACTGTGGTAGTGTTTATATGCGTGTTTGTTTGAGTGAGAGAGACTGTTAGCATTTATTCTACTTTGTTATGCCGCAGGGTAGATTGGGCAATTATTACCAGTTGTCAAGGCTCTATACAGCACACATGCTTGTAAATATTAGAATAGGGAGAAAATACTTTCTCAGGAGAGAGTGTTTTAATTTAACAGTTCAATCTTAATCTCTGTACCTAATGGTAATATCTTCCTGAAGGTTAAATGGTCTGCCCTTCTTCTTTTGTCCCAGGTCCCAATCACATGCCCATGCAGGGCCCCGGGCCTGGCCCCAACCAGCCTCCCAACATGCCTGGCAGCGGCGCCATGAACATGCCCCCCAGCAGCCACGGCCCCATGGGTGGCTACAACCATGCTGTGCCCTCGTCTCAGGGCATGCCTGCCCAGGGCCAGATGAACATGACCCAGGGACCCATGGGCAGCTACGGCCCCCGGCCCAACATGAACATGCAGCCTAACCAAGGTACAGGAAAGAGGGGGGAAAAAAGTATCCTTGGTAGACCTTCACTTTGTTCCTTATCACCTCAATCACTGGACTTTCATTTGTCCTTTTTTTTTTCTTCCAAATTGGGTTCTTTAATGAAATATTGTCTATATTTGTGTTGTTCCTGCCCCAGGCCCCATGATGCACCAGCAGCCTCCCTCCCAGCAGTACAACATGCCCCCTGGGGGTGGCGGGCAGCACTACCAGGGCCAGCAGAACCCCATGGGCATGATGGGTCAGGTCAACCAGGGAAACCATGTCATGGGGCAGAGGCCCATGCCCCCTTACAGACCCCCACAGCAAGGTATGCTCCGCTCCACAGATTGGATCACTGGGCCCAAGGGCAAGACGCTTGGTTTGACTTGACACAGGGCTGCAACCTCCTCTCCTGTACCTAACCCCCTCTCCTCTTCATCTTTAAGTGGAGCTATCTTTCACTTCCATTGTCATTGCTCACAGACGCAGGTAGCCCCATAACCATAGAAGGAACACTCACCCAGGCGCCCTGAAGGTTGTTGTCAGCCCCAGCACTACTAAACTGTAGTTTGGTGACCAACGAGACTCACACAGGAGCTCTCTAGCAAATAAGCGGTCAAAATTCCAACCTCACTCCCCTTCCCCGCCGAAATTACCCCCCAACAACACCTTGAATCTACCTGTGTGTGTGTTGTGTGCCGTGTGTGTATGTGTATGTAGGACCCCCTCAGCAGTACCCAGGGCAGGAAGACTACTATGGCGACCAGTACAGTCACGCAGGACAGGGAGCTTCAGAAGGTAGGAGATCAAACCAACCGCTTGCTCGCTCGTAGAATCAACCAAACCACTCCGCCCGTTTAAGTTTCACTTAGAGGAGCTGTGTTGAGGCATGGAGAAGGACAGAGGATGGAGAGCGTAACAAAGCAAAACATTGTGTGATAGATGGTGACACTGTCCCTCAGATATGGAAGTGGATCGTTCAGCACCACTTCACACCCGAGCCTTATCCAGATCATCAATGGTTTATTTCGGTTCCAACGCGGTTATCTAGAACATTTGTGGAAGTAGAAAATGAAAGAAAGTCGTCTTAACTATTCAGTTGGACATTAGTCACTGTGTTCTGTAAGTCTGGCCAGAAGGAAGCTCTGATGTTCGGTTTGCCCGCCCACCGTCCCACCGGGGCTGTGCGTTGTCGATAAACAAATAGCTAGTCGGCTAGTTATTTTATCGAACCGTGATCTTGTGGAGGTGGGGCTCCAAATTCATACAGCAATTCCATCTAGGAAGATTATCTCAGGTGGTGCTTTTAGCGGAAGCAGACGTCCTACTTTAGCAGAAGCCCCACATAAGAGTTAGCAGACTTGTCAGATGTGTTAAAGACTCATGCCGTAAAAGGAGACTAGTCGGACTGGGATGATTTCCCCAGTGATTTCCCACCCCTTCATAGTGATTTTGTGTCAAAGCATCAACATAAAGAAGTATTCTCAAATGAATACATTTCTCTTCCATGTGTCACTTTCTACACCTTTTCTACTTTCTACTCCCTTTGAAATGTTGACACAGCACTCTCCAGTCTCCAATATCTAGGTTGTACTCTGATGGGAATTACAGGATTTAAATATTGTCTTGGGAAAATAAGTATATTCTCGAAATAAAGTATTTTTCTCCCATGATTAGTTATTACTTTTGCAAAAATATATTTATGAACATTTCTATGCACACAAAAACTGTGTGAAGCACAATAAATGATGTTTATGTGTATATAACAATATATTTTAATCCCCTGAATTTCCCCCCCATTGACTTCTATCACCTCCAAAATGGACATGAAATAACATGTCTTCCTATCTCCCTGTGAAGTAATGCTATAGGTGATGGTGAGTACGGTTTGCTTTAGCCACCGTTTCCTGATCAAGGCTTTGATTTCTCAGAACAATACTACCAAGGAGGTGTCAATGTAGCTTCACAGAAATGTACGTAGGGAAAAAGATATCGTAGCGTCTAAAGCCACATAATGACTTATGGAACTTTTGTGTTGCTAAGGTTGTGTTCAATAACTGCAGTAGCCTAAATGCTAGCTTTTACAATTAACATGCCTAAAATACACTTTCTACACCAGTATTATTTCTCCCAATTAGCCTTCCCTGGCCAGCTTTGTTCAGGTTAAGGGAGGTTGAGTTGAGAGTCTGTGCTCTGTTTTCTGCCTTCCTACATCTTTTTATTATTCTTGATTTTTCACTCACAAATATTTCATTTCTCTTAAATGTTGACGTTCAAGCTTTTTTTTAAACGGCTCATAGCAGGTGTCAGGTAAGGATGCTGAAAAGGTGTCACTATAACAATTCTGTTGCATATCAAAAACAAAACTCCTCTTAATGGGTGTGCTCACAGTGTTGGTTCTTTTCTCCTGTGGTTTTTGTCTTGTCTGCCAGAGCGAGACCCAGCAGCCAACCAACAGTCCCCCTATGAAAAAGATCATGGTTTGTTAACTTTGTTTGTTAACAGCCTAAATCAGTGTTTTCAAAACATTCGGATCAGGGTTGGTGTCAATTTCCTGTTCAGTTTAGTCAATTCAGGAAGTAAACTGAAATTCCAATCATAACATTTTGAATTGGAATTTCCGTTTACCTCCCGAGTTTATTGAATTGAAATGGAATGGACCCCGTCCCTGATTCTGGCCACACTAAGCACTGCTGTGCTGTCTGCTGTTATGTCGTAGAGCCTGGTTCAGATACTGTAATGTCACAGATACTGTAATGTCTTTCTGTTGCCCCCTGTAGGAAACGCCCAGTATGGCCAGCAGCAGGAGGCCTACCAGCAAGGTCCCCCTCAGCAGCAGGGCTACCCCCCACAGCAGCAGTACCCCGGACAGCAGGGCTACCCTGGACAGCAACAGGGTTATGGTGGGTGGATATACTCTATCTCCCATTTGACTCCCTCTTTCTCTGTTTCTCTCTCTTTTTCTGTTTCTCTCTCTTTTTCTCTCTCTGCCTCTTTATCTATTTGTCTCGCTCGCTCTCTCTCTCGCTTCTCTCTCTTCTCTCGCTCTATCTTTCCATAGCTGATCACTTTGTCTATACACCGTTTTACATCAATGGGAGTAAAAAGCTGTTTGTGTTTTCCGCTGCTCTGAATTTGACTGGCAGTCAGTCCACACTAATCCTGTAGGAGGCACCATTTACTTTCGATTTAGTTGCCTTGAAACATCAGTCCTTGATTCAAAATGTCACCAACCCAGAGCCTCCCGTTTGTTTACTGTACCACACCACTGTCTTCCTAATTGACATTGTGACCTTTCAATGTCGCAGCAGCACAGTCAAGGCTACAGACACTGGCCCGTTGATCAGAAGAGGGAGCTGGCAGACAATGTGCTGTGTTAGGTGTCCCTCTATTACTCCGATGGGTCACTGTATAGGCCTAGTCACTGTATTATAGGAAGTCTCAGAAAGTGAGGGATGGAGTGCGAGAGAATGAGTGAAAGAGAAGGGAAGAGGTCAGGCTTATGGGTAATCTCCCTCGGCAGTGTGTGCGAGTGGGCCTTCTCCCCTTCGTTTTTAAAATCCTGTCAGCTCTTCCTCTCCCTCTCTCCCTCTTTCTCTCTCTCTGAGCCAGAGGCCTTTCTCTCATGTCAGTAATGAGCTGGTGGAGAGAGGCAGAGGCTGTGAGGTAGGCTCCATCTGGCACACACACACACGCTCGTTCACTCTCGCAGGCGGGCCCCCACAAGGTTAAGCTTTGCGGTGTTTGCATTACGAGCACCCTAACGATGTTGCGTGGGTCTCGTTTGACTTGGCCCCAGTCAGTCAGGCATCGTATCACTGATCAGCCGTTGGAAAGCCTGATAGCGCGGCGCTACGCGGCTGTACGGTAACACCAGTGCAGTGGTAGTATTGAGGCTGTCGGATGAAGTGGTTTTTAATGAGGCTCCGCTTCTCTAATGAAGGCCCACGGAATCTCCTTGATGTCTTCTTGCATTAGACGACTTAACACCCAGCACCGTCCCTGGTGCTGGCTACAGCTCCGGCTGCAGTTAGTCAGACTCTCTCATTACAGAGAAGAGTGGGCCAGTGTCAGTGTGGAGCCAAACTTCAACAAATGGCCCAGGGCCCAACTAATACTACCCACTAGTCTCTCTCTGCCATGCCTCTGTCGGTCTGCCTGTCAGTGGTTCTGTCTATTAACTACAGTGTGTTCATGGATAGATAGAGGTGGATTGACACTGAGTTCCCCTGAAGCTCTCAATGGTGCAAGAAGAAGACGTGTCATAATGATTGACATCGAACAACAAAATCAGGGAATCTACAATGCTGTTACGCTCCCAGACTGTGTGCATTTTATTATTGAACAGACAATGTATTTGTGTGCCTATTTGGTGTGAATAACAGTATCGTCATGTAATATTTGTCAGACATCCATAACCTTTGATCTCTGTGTGTCCGCCAGGTCCGTCCCAGGGAGCCCCAGGCCAGTATCCCCAGGGTTACCCCCAGGGCCAGGGGCAGCAGTATGGGGCCTACCGGGGCCCCCAGCCCGGCCCCCCTCCGGCCCAGCAACAACGCCCATACCCAGGCTACGACCAGGTGAGCATGAGCCCATGAGTAGGCAGGTCTTACTGTGTCCATGTATGTTGACTAGAGATGGATAGAAGTTAAAGATGAGATATAACATTTAGTTTGTCCAGGGTTCAGGGAGTGTCCGTAAGTAAGTGTCCATAAGCAAGAGACCAGGGAGGAGTAGGTGTCTTGTGCATGCTGACGTTGTATGGGGAGTTTAATATATACAGTTGAAGTCAGAAGTTTACATACACTTAGGTTGGAGTCATTAAAACTCATTTTTCAGCCACTCCACACATTTCTTGTTAACAAACTATAGTTTTGGCAAGTCGGTTAGGACATTTACTTTGTGCATGACACAAGTAATTTTTCCAACAATTGTTTACAGACAGATTATTTCACTTATAATTCACTGTATCACAATTCCAGTGGGTCAGAAGTTTACATACACTAAGTTGACTGTGCCTTTTAACAGCTTGGAAAATACCAGAAAATGATGTCATGGCTTTAGAAGCTTCTGATAGGCTAATTGACATCATTTGAGTCAATTGGAGGTGTACCTGTGGATGTATTTCAAGGCCTACCTTCAAATGCAGTGCCTCTTTGCTTGACATCATGGGAAAATCAAAAGAAATCAGCCAAGACCTCAGAAAACAAATTGTAGACCTTCACAAGTCTGGTTCATCCTTGGGAGCAATTTCCAAACGCCTGAAGGTACCACGTTCATCTGTACAAACAATAGTATGCAAGTATAAACACCATGGGACCACGCAGCCGTCATACCACTCAGGAAGGAGATGCGTTCTGTCTCCTAGAGATGAACGTACTTTGGTGCGAAAAGTGCAAATCAATCCCAGAACAACAGCAAAGGACCTTGTGAAGTTGCTGGAGGAAACGGGTACAAAAGTATCTACATCCACAGTAAAACGAGTCCTATATCGACACAACCTGAAAGGCCGCTCAGCAAGGAAGAAGCCACTGCTCCAAAACCGCCATAAAAAGCCAGACTGGTTTGCAACCGCACATGGGGACAAAGATCGTACTTTTTGGAGAGATATCCTCTAGTCTGATGAAACAAAAATAGAACTGTTCGGCCATAACGACCATCGTTATGTTTGGAGGAAAAAGGGGGTGCCTTGCAAGCTAAAGAACACCATCCCAACCGTGAAGCACGGGGTGGCAGCATCATGCTGTGGGGGTGCTATGCTGCAGGAGGGACTGGTGCACTTCACAAAATAGATGGCATCATGAGGAAGGAAAATTATGTGGATATATTGAAGCAACATCTCAAGACATCAGTCAGGAAGTTAAAGCTTGGTCGCAAATGGGTCTTCCAAATGGACAATGACCCCAAGCATACTTCCAAAGTTGTGGCAAAATGGCTTAAGGACAACAAAGTCAAGGTATTGGAGTGGCCATCACAAAGCCCTGACCTCAATCCTATAGAAAATGTGTGGGCAGAACTGAAAAAGCGTGTGCGAGCAAGGAGGCCTACAAACCTGACTCAGTTACACCAGCTCTGTCAGGAGGAATGGGCCAAAATTCACCCAACTTATTGTGGGAAGCTTGTGGAAGGCTACCTGAAACGTTTGACCCAAGTTAAACAATTTTAAAGACAATGCTACCAAATACTAATTGAGTGTATGTAAACTTCTGACCCACTGGGAATGTGATGAAATACATAAAAGCTGAAATAAATCATTCTCTCTACTATTATTCTGACATTTCACATTCTTAAAATAAAGTGGTGATCCTAACTGACCTAAGACAGGGAATTCTTACTAGGATTAAATGTCAGGAATTGTGAAAAACTGAGTTTAAATGTATTTGACTAAGGTGTATGTAAACTTCCGACTTCAACTGTAGTTACTAAGACGGTTTGATGTGTTTAGCCAGCTTACATTATGGTTCTCCTCTGTTAGGAGAAACCTACCTTCTCAGTTGAGTTTTGAGTTGAATAATATATTGCCTTGGATAATACAGCAAGTCAGAGAAGAGCAGGGTAATGTAAAGTCTCTCGTCCCAAACGTAATATAGAACTTTGGGAGTGTTGACAGGGAGGGGAGAGCTACGTGTTGCCCTGTATTTTCTGTGGTCCTTTGCGGAGGCCACAGCTACACTTTGATTCTTTATCTTTGAATATTCAGGGGCACATGAGGAAATAAAGACCCAGGGATTTGAACCCCTGACTAGCTCTGTAAGAAGCAAAGGTAATGGTTTCTGTGAAGACGTCACCTTAACGTCAAATCTGGACGTTTGACCTGTTCGCCTAGCCTTGATTTGCATTTGTTATGTTTCTCCTCCTGTCTTCTATTTAAACATCTGATTTCTTTACGTCTTTTTGTAACCAGGGGTCGAACTTTATGCTTGAGGTCTTCAAATATATCAAGTACAATCTGTAGGGGAACTTGAGAAAATGTAGATGGTTTGAAATTGACAAAATCAATCAAAAATACAACTCGCCTTACTTAGGTTATTATTCATATATGTTTCATGCAATTAACTGCATTTAAATGTTTTATGTGTCATTTATTAATACTTATGCACTGTGTAGAAATAGTGTCTGATCAAAGTAGTCCAATTGAAACTGAAAATCTGAAATATGTTAACTAATGACAATTGTATTCCTAAAGAGAAGCCACTTTCGACCCCTGTTTAGAAATGAACCTTTAAAATAAAAAAAACATGGCCCTCCTATCATATTAAATGCACAAGTCACAGAGCAGCATTTTGCCTACTGCTACAGTATACTGATAAGAAGTTGCGTCCCTCCTTTCATGAGCTTTTCTGAGGCCATGCTGCCACCTGCTGGTTAAATCCAGCCAATGCAGCTAAACAGGAATCTGCATCTGTAACATAAGGTTGATAGCTACCAAAGATGTGTGTGTTTGCATCCTATTTAGATATTCAAATATTAGCTTTTCTCTAGTAAATGCTTGTTTGTTCAGATGTAAAATGAAAAGTCATAAAGATCTGTCCATTTACAGTACTCTCTTCCTTCCTCCACAGGGTCAATATGGAAATTACCAGCAATGAGAGATGGTCATGGCAGTCACCAAGAGCCCTGCTCTGACCTCTAACCTCTAAACTCGGCTGCAGCTCACTGAGACACTTACACACACACACACACACACACACACACACTTTGTGGTCCTTATGTGAAAAGTGTAATTTTTGTTAATGTCGATAATGAGATGATTCTGTCCACTTCCATCACTCCGCTTCTGGTCTGTGTTAATAGTCTCAATGCAGCGATGCCTTAAAATGAAACAGAGCTGCCTTATCCAGAGCCCTGCAGATTGTGAAATGGGCAAAAATAACAAGTAACATTCATTTTTTGGATATCACAGAGGACAGAATTGTACAGAACTGAACTTCACACTCTAGTGCAATGGTTCTCCATCCAATAGCCCCCCGTTCATAAGAAGCAATAATGCCAATGGGAGGGGTGGGACAGAGGTGGCGTGAGGAGATCTTGCACCTGAAACAAAATTCTGTTAGGCCATGGTACATGTCAAGGTCAACATATGTGATGTAAAAATGTATTTTATGCTTTTTAGATGGAGTTAACTTTGTATAAGAATTTGGAGACTAGTAACGTTGAATATTGTTTCATTTTTTTCTCTTGAACTATGTCTTGATGTCATTTTTTTTTTTAGTTGTGAGGACATTGTATTCATCCCCCATGTTGTTTGTTCTTTTGTTATTTGTACCCCCTGAATTCGCTTTGCTTCTTCAGTGACTTGTACAAAGAATGTGCTTGGGGTAAACAAATCGGATGCCTTGGTTTTATGAATGGATTGTACATAGAAATCCCTCAAACAAACTGAGAACACCCATCTGCATTGAAGCATCAGTGCTGAAACATTTATTTATTTGGGCAACAGAACTAGAACATGACCTTTGAGTGGGGCTGTATTCTGACTTGAGATATACGGTGCATTCGGAAAGTATTCAGACCCCTTGACTTTTTCCACATATTGTTACATTACAGCCTTATTCTAAAACTGATTAAATTGCTTTTTCCCCTCAATCTACACACAATACCCCATAATGACAACGCAAAAACAGGTTTTTAGAAATTTTGAAAAAATGTATTACAAATAAAAAACGGAAATATCACATTTACTGAAGTATTCAGACCCTTCACTCAGTACTTTATTGAAGCATCTTTGGCAGCGATTACAGCCTCGAGTCTTCTTGCGTATGGCGCTACAAGCTTGACATAACTGTATTTAGGGAGTTTCTCCCATTCTTCTCTGCAGATCCTCAAGCTCTATCAGGTTGGATGGGGAGCGTCGCTGCAGAGCTATTTTCAGGTCTTTTCATAGAGATGTTTGATCTGGTTCAAGTCCGGGCTCTGGCTGGGCCACTCAATGACATTCAGAGACTTGTCCTGAAGGCACTCCTGTGTTGTCTTGGCTGTGTGCTTAGGGTCGTTGTCCTGTTGGAAGGTGAACCTTCGCCCCGTCTGAGCGCTCTAGAGCAGGTTTTCATCAAGGATCTCTCTGTACGTTGCTCCGTTCATCTTTCCCTCGATCCTGACTAGTCTCCCAGTCCCTGCCACTGAAAAACATCCCCACAGCATGATGCTGCCACCACCATGCTTCACCGTAGGGATGGTGCCAGGTTTCCTCCAGACGTGACTCTTGGCATTCAGGCCAAAGAGTTCAATCTTGGTTTCATCAGACCAGAAAATCTTGTTTCTCCTTTAGGTACCTTTTGGTAAACTCCAAGCTGGCTGTCGTGCCTTTTTACTGAGGAGTGGCTTCCGTCTGGCCACTCTACCATAAAGGCCTGATTGGTGGAGTGTTGCACAGATGGTTGTCCTTCTGGAACATTCTCCCATCTCCACAGAGGAACTCTGGAGCTCTGTTAGAGGGACCATCGGGTTCTTGGTCACCTCCCTGACCAAGGCCCTTCTCCCCCGATTGCTCAGTTTGGCCGGGCGGCCAGCTCTAGGAAGTGTCTTGCTGGTTCCAAACTTCTTCCATTTAAGTATGTTGGAGGCCTCTGTGTTCTTGGGGACCTTCAATGCAGCAGAAATGTTTTGGTACCCTTCCCCAGATCTGTGCCTTTGCACAATCCTGTCTCTGAGCTCTATGGACAATTCCTTCAACCTCATGGTTTTTGCTCTGACATGCACTGTCAACCGTGGGACCTTCTACAGACAGGTGTGTGTGTGTGTGCCTTTCCAAATCATGTCCAATCAATTGAATTGACCACAGGTGGACTCCATTCAAGTTGTAGAAACAGCTCAAGGATGATCAATGGAAACAGGATGCACCTGAGCTCAATTTCGAGTCTCATAACAAAGGGTCTGAATAGTTATGTAAATAAGGTATTTCTGTTTATTTTGAATACATTTGATAACTTCTAAAAACCTGTTTTTCGCTTTTTCATTATGGGGTATTGTGTGTAGATTGATGAAAATGTTTTATTTAATCAATTTTAGAATAAGGCTGTAACGTAACAAAATGTGGAAAAAGTGAAGGGGTCTGAATACTTTCGGAATGCACAGTATGTGTGTAACACAATGCGCTGGGCCCATACTCATGAATTGTCTCTGATTAGGAGAGCTGAATTGGGATCAATTTGGCCTTGGAGATCACAATGTGAAAGACTACATGGACCCTAGATCAGCACTCCTACTCTGAGAAGGTTTATGAATGGGGCACCTGAATGCTTCCAGTGCCCCCTGCTTCTCCTAAAGGTTAGAAGCATCTACAGTATCTGTTGTCAGAATATGGCCTTGGCGCTTCAGTGTGCTCTGTTATTGGACAGCTGGATAAAAGGTTTATTCAGTTGAGGTATATTCCAAACATATGTCTTATTGTACATCAGACACAGATCTCTGTGGTGGAGAATAGTGTCTGCTCGATACATTACATTTTTATTTGCAACTTTATGAACATTATGCCCATACTGAATATTCCCATTATGGGTCTGAGGGAGTGCTTTGACCACAGACTGTCCGATCAGACTCACTCGTACATTCAGTATAATCAGCCCCACATTAGCTTGTTTCAGTCAGATGGAGTCTTCTTTACAATGTCGTAAGACATTTTCCCCCAGAATAAACGTGTTGTAATTCAAAGTGTCTTGTTGTACGTTGACCACCAACAGAATAATATGAGTTAGGTACCGTATAACATAAAACATGAAGCTTTGAGATAGATTTCCATTAATGTCATGCAACATTTTACGCTTGTACAGACTTTAGTTGTATTATTCTATGAAACCTTGGGCTTTATACACTATTACTATATGGACACATCATGCACATGTTACAGAGAAGAGATAAGTATATCATTGGTTTCCAGTCAGCCTCAAAGGTACTAACCTTGGTATACTGTAGTACATATCTTGTAATTACTGTTTTATTTTTCATTCAGCACCCTGTAGCCAATATGATGGGGTCATTATTGTAAGTGTCATTGTGATGTTAAATGGTACAGTATGTCACTGAAAAACTGCAACAATAAATTGCTAGAATTTTTATACAGTGTCTTTCTTCAAATGTCTCTATTCTCCAAATGTATGGACAGAGATAATATTGTCTGTAAGATTGCTTTGTGATTTCCTTGTTTTGAATATGTCTGTATTTACTGTATTGGCAGAATTGGTTCAATACGCTCCCACCACACCCTGCATGCCCGGTCTGTCTGGTCCAGATGTATCTGGAGAAGTCCAGGGCACATTTACACCCAAAATGACCTCCCTTCTTCTCCCTCTCAGCTCACATAGGGGGGAGAGATACAGATGGTGCACCAGATGTGTGGCCAGAACACGTGACCAGAGTGTGGAGATGGTGGCCCTGCCTTGCCCTGCCCGGCTGCTGCTGATGATGATGATGGTTGTGTGTTAGATAACCTAGCGGTTAAGAGCATTGGGCCAGTAACCGAAAGGTCGCTGGTTCGAATCCCCGAGCTGACTAGGTGAAAAATCTGTCAATGTGCCCTTGAGCAATGCACTTAACCCTAATTGCTCCTGTAAGTCGCTTTGGATAATAGTGTCAACTAAAATATAATTGTTTATGGATGTTTCAGAAACTAAGAGAAATAGTTAAATGTTTGTGTTAGTTTACACTCCTTTATAATGATCTGCATGTAGCCTATGTGCCTTTATGTATGTGCAGTGCTCAGGGTCTGGTGGCATCTCTGTCACCCCAGCACCATCCTGCTGCTCCACAGCTGGCCGCCCCACCCTTCCCAGCTGCCACTGGGACTCCCCCTGGCTCCTTGGCTTGGCAAACACACCATTTTGGGCGCTCCCCCACCAGCCCTCCCTGGCAGTTGCCACCCTCGCAGACGGGAATGGAGTCGGACAAAGTCACTCCTCCTGTGACTGTGTCTGGTGCCACGGGGTGCACAGGGATGAGGGGATGTGGTTGGAGCAAGACTCTTCCCTTATACTCCTATTGTATTTTGGGATCTCTTTTGGGCACTCATCAATTCAGCATATAGTAATTTGATAGGACCTTTATTTGAATCTAGGTTTCTCTGGAAACATACACTAAGTGTACAAATCATTAGGAACACCTGCTCTTTCCATGACATTAGACTGAACAGCTGAATCCAGGTGAATGCTATGATCCCTTATTTATGTCACTTTATAAATCCACTTCAAGATGGAGGGGAGGAGACAGGTTAAATAAGTATTTTTAAGCTTTGAGGCAATTGAGACATGGATTGTGTATGTGTGCCATTCAAAGGGTGAATGGGCAAGACAAAAGATTTAAGTGCCTTGAACGGGGTATGGTAGTAGGTGCCAAGCGCACCGGTTTGAGTGTGTCAAGAACTGCAATGCTGCTGGGTTTTTCACGCTCAACAGTTTCCTGTGTGTATCAAGAATGGTCCACCACCCAAAGGGTATCCAGCCAATTTGACAAACTGTGCAAAGCATTGTAGTCAACATGGGCCAGCATCCCTGTGGAAAGCTTTCGACACCTTGTAGAGTCCATTCCCTGACAAATTGAGGCTGTTCTGAGGGCAAAAGGGGGTGCAACTCAATATTAGGAAGGTGGTCCTAATGTTTGCACACTTGGTGTATAAACAAGTTATCCATACCACCAGAGGGTGGAGGGGGACCTGTATCAGTCATTTTGACCAGATAGACAGATAATCTGCAGAGATATAGCTCCCAATGATTGTACTTTTCTATACCACGTATCGTAGGACTGTGCACAAAACAAAAATTACCTTATTTTTGTGCATATAAGAATCTGCCAGTGGTATACATACTTGATAGAACAGCAATACAGAACTCAAATACACTCTGAATCTAAACAGAGAGCTGTATTGGTTATTCTAGGGAAAATCTAAAAAAAAGTCTTTATTTGAATAAATGTTGCTCTGGAGATAAAATATTCAGTTAAACATATCCTCAGAGAGTGTTTTTTTGGTCATTGTCTCTCAGGATTAATAGATGAGTCACTTTTTGTCAATAAAATTAATTATATTTCAAATTTTGTGTACTGGCTCTTTAAATGGCAGTCGCTTTTACCACTTAAATATGAAGAAAAAAAGATTCACTTCAAAATTCTAAAAATTAAATGATACTGCAATCAAATGATGGTAAATCTTATTTTTGTTACTAATGTGGATTGTACTTTGGAAAAAAGCTGCACATTATATAAGGGAAAATATAGTATATATTTTCATCTGACAGAATATGCAAATTATGAGAGATTTAGTTTAAGAGTTTTATTTTTTATTTTTATGTCAGATGACATTATTTACATGCCTAATGATGTTTTCATAAGCATTACGTTTCTATTATGCTATGATTGTTGCTTTTTCCAACAGTTTCTTCTTAGGGTCAAAATGACCCCATACTCTTAGAAAAAAATATGCTGATTAGCACCTAAAAGGCTTCTTCAGATGTCACCATAGGATAACACTTTGAAGAACACTTTTTGGTTCCAGGTAGAACCCTTTTGGTTAGAGGTAGAACCCTATTGGGTTCCATGTATAACCATTTCCCAAGAGGGTTCTACATGGAACCCAAAAGAGTTCTATCTGGAACCAAAAAGGGTTATCCTATGGGGACAGCTGAAGAACCATTTTGGAACCCTTTATTCTAAGAGTCCAGTTGGTAATCTATATATGTAAAATATGTATGGCAAGAGTGCACCTTACATTTAGCACTAATTAGCAGTAGCATGCTTGTTTTTGGCATGAAGTAAAGACATCATTTGATTAATCATAAATGTTAATTCAGTACATTTTCATCCATGGAATATAAGGCAAGAGGTATAAAAGAGGACAAATATTATTTAACAAAAATATAAACGCAACATGCAACAATTTCAAAGATTTTACTGAGTTACAGTTCATATAAGGAAATAAATTCATCAGGCCCTAATCTATGGATTTCACATGACTGGGAATACAGATATGCATCTGTTGGTCACAGATACCTTTAAAAAAAAAGTAGGGGCGTGGATCAGAAAACCAGTAGGTATCTGGTGTGACCACCATTTGCCTCATGCAGCTCGACACATCTCCTTCGCATAGAGTTGATCAGGCTGTTGATTGTGGCCTGTGGAATGTTGTCACACTCCTCTTCAATGGCTGTGCGTAGTTGCTGGATATTGGCGGGAACTGGAACACACTGTCGTACACGTCGAACCAGAGTAGGGCTGTTACGGTGACCATATTACCGCCACACCGGTGGTCATGAGTCATGATGGCAGTCAAATTCCACGTGACCGTTTAGTCACAGTAATTACGCTTCTCCAAGCTCTGAAGCTGCTTATTAGAAGCCTATCAAAATTGCTAAATGCCTGGTACCCAGCACTCTATTGTCCCTCTAATCACTCTGACATCAATGCAAATACAATCGAAAATCGAATCAAACACTTCATGAGAGCCCATGAGCTGATGTTGTGCAACATTTCTATAGGCTATGCAATTGCGTGAGAAAACAGAGTGATGGCCTCTATTAAAAATAGGAGGATCCCATCAGCTTTCTATAGGCTAGGCCTACTATATTTATTTCTCAACTTTCCTAATATTAAGCACATTGCTGCTCTTTACAACAGGAGTATAGCATACCTGGCTGGCATGAAAATGAACCACAGTAACGCATCCTCCATTCGCTATTTAAGTGCATAGACAACATATTGTTTTCCGCTGTCCCTGTTTGGAGACAGGTACATGATAATGTTCTATTCTATATTATAGCAAATTTCACACATATATTATTTAGTATATGTAAAGACAAGATTAAATCAAGAATAGTGTATTGGGTGACAATATTAGCCTATCACTTTTGAATGATATATTATCACTTGCGAATGATGCCCAGTTTAAGGCAAACAGCGCATGTTTTTTTGTTGTTGTTGACTTTTTTAAATCATAGTTGCATACCTCATGTAGCCTAGTCCATAGGCCTATATGTTTTGATAAGGTTTGTATCACAACTAAAGTGGCCAAATAACATTAATCCGCTTTACAACGGGTGTAGAGCCTAACTGGCATACATACGCAGCATGTGAGTTTCAAGTTTGGGGAAGATAATTTTCAACATAAAAATGCATCTTCATAATAAAAGCACACATGCATAATTGCATTTGTGGTCACTTTTGAGAAAAGTGTTTTCCTGCTAATGGAACATATGCGCTTATAGCCTGCTGCTGTGTGCGCATTGCTGAGCTTATAATGTGAAGAAATAGCCTAATAGTTTATCAACATTTTAAGCTAAACGTTCTCATCTGTTGCATCAGGCTCATTGCTTAAAACAGGTTTTTTTATGCTAGTGGTTGTATTAATTTGGGATCTATCACATCCCACAACTGTCCCAGACTATGTTTGGAATATTTATTTCTCGCACACAATATAATAACTTTTGTACTATGGGGGATAGTAGATGGACATATGCTAGTGCTTTTGCTGTTCATTAGGCCTACTCATCTTGTTGGCTGACAAAAAGTAAATGTGGACAGTTCTTCCAATATCTTCAATATACGCCTCGGAATTGGATAAGGACAAGGGCAGTTCCGTCCCCGATGTGTCTGTCTTCACTTGTAGCTTGTGAGAAAGACCCAATCACGTAACTTGGTGCCATGTGCACGAAAGGTGCTTCGGCACGCTAGGAGAGCAGCTGGGAGAAGGGAATTAAAAGTATTATATTCAGCCCAAGGGTACAACGGCCACTGGCCACAAAAGGCATGGATTTTTTCGGGGGGGCATACAAAGGGAATGCAGCCGGGAAATTTGAGGCATTATCAAGTGCTTGTCAAATTGTGAATGAGAGACTGATGAAGAGTGTACAGCCTGCGCAAAAAACAAAGCAGAGCTCATGCCTTTCATGGCACTTTTTCATGCAGCCTTAGAATGTATTAAAAATCTAAACATATAGACCAACATTTGTGTCACGCTCGTCTAGAACAGGAGACCAAGGCGCAGCGTTGCGAGTGAACATAGTATATTTATTAAATGCTCAACACGAGCAAAACAAATAAACAACGAATCCGTGACGTCTGTGGTACAACACACGCACACACACGAACAAAATCCCACAACCCGAAAGGAAAACAGATAGATTAAATATGGCTCCCAATCAGAGACAAACAGCCGACAGCTGACACTCGTTTGCCTCTGATTGGGAGTCACACCGGCAAACATAGAAAATAACCCACCTAGAACACCCACCAGAGAAACCGAAAACATAGAATGAACACACCCTGGTTCAACATAATGAGTCCCCGAACCAGGGTGTGACAGTACCCCCCCCTAAAGGCGCGGACTGTGACCGCGCCTAAATACGAGCAAAACAGGGGAGGGCTGGGTGGGCATTCTTCCTCGGCGGCGGCTCCGGCTCCGGGCCTGATCCCCACTCCCTCTCCAACCCCCCAAAGTACCCCCGGTCCCGTCTAGCCCCGCTGGCCGGAGCCGGACTGACGACACGCGCCCCTGGCTTGGTGCGTGGAGCAGGAATGGACCGGAATGGGCTGGCGACGCACACCACCGACTTGGTGCGGAGAGCAGGAACGAGCCGGACAGGGCTGACGAGACGCACCACAGACTTGGTGCGGGAAGCTTGGATGGGCCGGACTGGGCTGGCGACGCGCACCACAGACTCGGTGCGGAGAGCAGGAACGGACCGTGCCGGACTGACGACGCACCCCACTGGCTTGGTGTGGACAGCAGGAACGGGCCGATCCGGGCGGCCGAAACGCACCACAGACTTGGTGCGGGGAGCTTGGATGGGCCGGACTGGGCTGGCGACGCGCACCACAGACTCGGTGCGGAGAGCAGGAACGGGCCGTGCCGGACTGACGACGCACCCTACTGGCTTGGTGTGGACAGCAGGAACGGGCCGATCCGGGCGGCCGAAACGCACCACAGACTTGGTGCGGGGAGCAGGAATGGGCCGGACCGGGCTGGCGACGCGCACCACAGGCTTAGTGCGGGAAGCAGGAACAGGCCGGGCCGGGCTGGCGACGCGCACCACAGACTTGGTGCGGAGAGCAGGAACGGGCCGGACCGGGCTGGCGACGCGCACCACCGGCACGATGCGAGGAACAGGACCAGGCCGGCCCGTACTGGAGACACACACCACTGGCCCCACGCAGAGATCAGGAACGGGCCGGACCGGACTGGACACACACCCCAGTACCTCTCGCCGTGCCTCCACACTATCCCTCTCCTCTGTGACCAGTGGCCCCCTCAACCTGGCGGCCTCCTCTTCACACCCGCTGGACCGCTCCATCGCGGCCTCCTGCTGTCCCGTCGTCCACGTCGTGAGCCCCCCCCTAAAAATTTTCTGGGGTTCTCTCCTCCCCGTGGACCAGGCCTCCCTCGCTCTCGTCAGACTCTCGATCCATTGCTTCATCGACCAGCCTCTCTCCTCTTCATTTAGCGTGGCCCAGCCGAAACTCCTACTCCCCTGATCCCAGGTCCTTCCTTTCTCCTCCTCACGCTGCTTGGTCTGGTACTGGTGGGATTTTCTGTCACGCTCGTCTAGAACAGGAGACCAAGGCGCAGCGTTGCGAGTGAACATAGTATATTTATTAAATGCTCAACACGAGCAAAACAAATAAACAACGAATCCGTGACGTCTGTGGTACAACACACGCACACACACAAACAAAATCCCACAACCCGAAAGGAAAACAGATAGATTAAATATGGCTCCCAATCAGAGACAAACAGCCGACAGCTGACACTCGTTTGCCTCTGATTGGGAGTCACACCGGCAAACATAGAAAATAACCCACCTAGAACACCCACCAGAGAAACCGAAAACATAGAATGAACACACCCTGGTTCAACATAATGAGTCCCCGAACCAGGGTGTGACAATTTGTATCACAACTAAAGTTACATAAATAACTCTAAATTAAGCATATAGGAGTACCTGTTTCTTTGTTAACCGGTCAACACAGAATAACCACATGTGCGCACTCCCTCAAATTGTTTGGAGAAAATATCCTTTCTATTTTATTCAGCTATGTTCAATTGTATTCTTCTAACTATAAAATAATATCAAATAATGCCACGGAATTCTAAGCAAATCTGATCTGCTAAATGAACTAGTGTAGCCCACAGCCATATGGCATAGCCAGATCAGGGCCTAACATACAGTAAGTACAACTCAGAGTATGCTATTCTGTTCTTCTGAAATAGACTACATTTTCTTCATATCATGTTTCTTTAGACCTGTTTAAAATAAATAATGGATTTATTGTGATGGTGTAGGCTATATTACATGAAATGATTACACTTTTTAAATGTAGATGTTCCAAATGTATGCATCAGTGGCTTGTAGGCTATGCGTGGAAGCCAGGAGATGCTAAATGTGCTTATGTTAATTAACAGTCAATTACCGTGACACCAGCAGTTACAGTGGGGGAAAAAAGTATTTAGTCAGCCACCAATTGTGCAAGTTCTCCCACTTAAAAAGATGAGAGAGGCCTGTAATTTTCATCATAGGTACACGTCAATTATGACAGACAAATTGAGATTTTTTTTCTCCAGAAAATCACATTGTAGGATTTTTAATGAATTTATTTGCAAATTAAAGTGGAAAATAAGTATTTGGTCACCTACAAACAAGCAAGATTTCTGGCTCTCACAGACCTGTAACTTCTTCTTTAAGAGGCTCCTCTGTCCTCCACTCGTTACCTGTATTAATGGCACCTGTTTGAACTTGTTATCAGTATAAAAGACACCTGTCCACAACCTCAAACAGTCACACTCCAAACTCAACTATGGCCAAGACCAAAGAGCTGACAAAATTGTAGACCTGCACCAGGCTGGGAAGACTGAATCTGCAATAGGTAAGCAGCTTGGTTTGAAGAAATCAACTGTGGGAGCAATTATTAGGAAATGGAAGACATACAAGACCACTGATAATCTCCCTCGATCTGGGGCTCCACACAAGATCTCACCCCGTGGGGTCAAAATGATCACAAGAACGGTGAGCAAAAATCCCAGAACCACACGGGGGGACCTAGTGAATGACCTGCAGAGAGCTGGGACCAAAGTGACGAAGCCTACCATCAGTAACACACTACGCCGCCAGGGACTCAAATCCTGCAGTGCCAGACGTGTCCCCCTGCTTAAGCCAGTACATATCCAGGCCCGTCTGAAGTTTGCTAGAGTGCATTTGGATGATCCAGAAGAGGATTGGGAGAATGTCATATGGTCAGATGAAACCAAAATAGAACTTTTTGGTAAAAACTCAACTCGTCGTGTTTGGAGGACAAAGAATACTGAGTTGCATCCAAAGAACACCATACCTACTGTGAAGCATCGGGGTGGAAACATCATGCTTTGGGGCTGTTTTTCTGCAAAGGGACCAGGACGACTGATTCGTGTAAAGGAAAGAATGAATGGGGCCATGTATCGTGAGATTTTGAGTGAAAACCTCCTTCCATCAGCAAGGGCATTGAAGATGAAACGTGGCTGGGTCTTTCAGCATGACAATGATCCCAAACACACCACCCGGGCAACGAAGGAGTGGCTTCGTAAGAAGCATTTCAAGGTCCTGGAGTGGCCTAGCCAGTCTCCAGATCTCAACCCCATAGAAAATCTTTGGAGGGAGTTGAAAGTCCGTGTTGCCCAGCGACAGCCCCAAAACATCACTGCTCTAGAGGAGATCTGCATGGAGGAATGGGCCATAATACCAGCAACAGTGTGTGAAAACCTTGTGAAGACTTACAGAAAACGTTTGACCTGTGTCATTGCCAACAAAGGGTATATAACAAAGTATTGAGAAACTTTTGTTATTGACCAAATACTTATTTTCCACCATAATTTGCAAATAAATTCATAAAAAATCCTACAATGTGATTTTCTTGAAAAAAAAATCTCATTTCGTCTGTCATAGTTGACGTGTACCTATGATGAAAATTACAGGCCTCTCTCATCTTTTTAAGTGCGAGAACTTGCACAATTGGTGGCTGACTAAATACTTTTTTCCCCCACTGTATTTGCTTGACAATCACCGGCTGACAAAATTTCATGACCACCACAGCCCTAATCCAGAGCATCCCAAACATCCTCAATGGGTGACATGTCTGGTGAGTATGCAGGCCATGGAAGAACTGGGACATTTTCAGCTTCCAGGAATCGTGTACAGATCCTTGCGACATGGGGCCGTGCATTATCATGCTGAAACATGAGGTGATGGCGGTGGATGAATGGCACGACAATGGGCTTCAGGATCACGTCACGGTATCTCTGTGCATTCAAATTGCCATCAATTTGTTGTCCGTAGTTTATGCCTGCCCATACCATAACCCCACCGCCACCATGGGGCACTCTGTTCACAATGTAGACATCAGCAAACCGCTCACCCACACGACACCATACATGTAGTCTGCGGTTGTGAGACCGGTTGGAAGTACTGCCAAGTTCACTAAAATGATGTTGGAGGTGGATTATGGTAGAGAATTTAACATTCAATTCTCTGACAGCAGCTTTGGTGGACATTGCTGCAGTCAGAATGCCAGTTTATTGATATGCTGCACCTGTTAGGTGGATGGATTATCTTGGCAAAGGATAAATGCTCACTAACAGGGATGTAAACAAATTTGTGCACACAATTTGAGAGAAATAAGCTTTTTGTGCATATGGAAATGTTCTGGGATCTTCTATTTCAGCTCATAAAACATGGGACCAACACTTTACATGTTGTGTTTATATTTTTGTTCAGTGTATATGCAGTGTCTACTGGGGTGTCAAGGCAAATATTAAGTTGACAGTATTATTTCAGAAGATTATCTTGTTAAATATTTTGATAATTATAATTCAAGGCCCCTTTCAGGCGAGGCTTCTAACCACTGAGGGGAAAATGACATTGTGATCATATAGCTGGCAGGCAAGATGTGATCTCTCTCTCCATCCCTCTCTCGCTCCATCTCTCTCTCTCTCTCTCTCCCACCTTCCGTCCATCTCTCTCTCTCAGTGTGACAGAAAGTCTATGGGGAGGAATAAGAGGTAGTTATGGAGGAAATGCAGCAACCTCCACAGTTTAATTGGAGATGTGTCACACTAAATAAATGGTGCAAAAACAAGCGTTGACTGGAGTCTTGAGGGAGGGGCCCTTGGGAGGCAACCTGCTTTATTGGACCGGAGCTCTGCACCGCTTCAGGGTGAGATGGGACTAGGTTCTGCTCGGCTAAGGTAGCCTACCCTCCATAGAGTAAACCCACCAAACTACGAGCAGCTATCACAAACCAAACTGCAGGGCGAGGAGAGAGAAAACACTGATTGATTTGTTGGATGGGTATTGTTATGATAGTTTAGTGGATTTTGTTGTTGGACTTGGAATATTAGGTGTTGGTGAACTTGGTGCCCTGAAATCACATCTATTGATTATTCTAACGCAATTAGGAGGAAATTCTATTCCTGATCTGCCATAAATTTAAATCCCTACATGCCATCACAAAAATCTATAAACATAACACATTTTGCACAAACAATTTCAATCTCTCTAACGGTATTGCTCCTCGAAATCGTCTAAGTCAATTTATCTTTAGAAAAAGCACAGCCAATCCAATCTGCCTGTCCAATCCATACATGACCTGGGAGCACCTCAGGAAAATGTGTTCTATCAATGTTAATATCTGTTGTCCTCTACAACCTGGCCTTGTTGAGGGTGCACGTGTGCGTGTGTGTGTGTGTAGCGTAGATTGTACACTCTTGACATGAGTTGTGATTTACCTCTATAGTGTAGCCAGATAATTGGACATGACATTGTCCTCTGTGGTCTCTCAGGGGAACAGAAGAGGATTTAGACTATTATGGTCTGTGTCATGAATATGGCACACATACAGCCCACAACAAAGGCCCATCATGTGGAAATGCATTCTGTATGAACAGATGAATATTACAATGATAGATCTGTCACATTTACTGGGAAGCATGTTAGGGTGTTTCATTGGTGATCAGTTGGCACTACCTGGGAAAAGATAGGAATTGCAGTAAAAGCCTGCATACAGTGTTATGAATAAAGTATCTATATACATCATTATTCCTGGAAAATGATATCCAATATATATATATATCTAATATACTAAAATGCATGGCGGCTTAACAATGATGTTTACCAGTAAATCAACTGAAATGTGTGTTAGTGAGTTGAAGTTAGTGTGCACAACCGTGTGATCTCCAACAACAAAGAATGATTTTCTATTCATATGACATGTGGGGCTTCACTTCGTTAAAACCAACCACCATGTTTATTGCAGTTTAGTCATCAACTCAAATTAACAGTGTGCTGTTTTTGTTTGTGTTCTAGCCTGATAAAAGTCTCTGGGAGAAATAGCAGGTATGTTGATATCAGTATTCCCACAGCCTGCATAATTGCAGTAATTTGCTTTCCCTTTGGGTAATCTGTAAACATGGCTGTTTTGATGTTTTTGGCATCCTCCATTGGCTGGGCTCTCTCCTCCTCCAGCGGAGCCCCCATCTCAGCCCAGGGTGACACAAATAGATCCTTCCCCAGAAGGCGCACGTATTTCCAGTGTGGCATGATCAATATGGCCCAGTCCTCACTGGGACACTGGGATGCTGGCGATATTAAAAGAGCCCTGTGAGTCGCCTCTCACCACGCCGGCGTTTTAGGGAAATAAAGCTATCGATCCTCCAGGGCCTATGGCTGAGCATTAACCTGGCTAAGAAATTAGAACATACTCATCTGGACACATCTGCCCGCAATGTTCCCAAAAAGGCTGGCCTGGGGAGAAGGGAGGGGGGTTGAGGAGGGTAGAGGGGGCCCGCTGGTCAGGATGATGAGCAGAGCCCTACTTGATGCCTCCGTTTGGGCCGGAGGGATGGGGAGAGGCATCTGGATGCCCAGGACTTCCATTAGAGGGCCAGGTTGGTGGCATGGGTCGATGTGGCCAGGTCTGGTCAGGGGTACGCTGTCTGGTCGGGGGTACTCCATCTCGGCACAGTGTGGTTCAGCTCCCTGTGATGAGGAGAGAGAGGGGCTGCTGACCCACTGACAACATGCTCCTGAGAGGGGGGGAGGAGGGAGGGAGAACACAGTGTCCATGGCTGGGCTGGGCCCTTTAGAATTAAAGCACCTCTGTCTTAGGAAGAGCACTTATGAAGACCACCTGGAATTAAGTCAAGAAAACCGCCCAGAACAGAGTTTTCAGGAGATGTACTGTTGAGGCCCTTTGCTCAACTAAAATGTAAAAGGAATAAGTAATGTACGTTTTTATACAGGGAGAATGTTCTTGGGGCATGCATGACTTCTTTTACTGGTATAATCTGTGTACTGGAAAGTTGCCATGAATCCTGAATTCTAGAGAAAGATCCAACTTCTTAAAGCCATGGAAGTTCACAAACGTGTTAGCGCATTTCAAACACTCGTGTTTTTGTAAGTTGTCGAGTTGTGAAAACTATGGCCATGCATTGGCTAAGTAGTAAGTAAAACATTAAGCTGTAATTTCCATTTTCAGATGAGATTCTTGTTTGTCTGTAAAATACATGATTGGCATATACAGTATCTCCATGAAAAGCATGAATAAACAAGATGAGATATTGATCCCAAACTAAACCACTCACTGGGTTATTATACAACAAATAAGTAATTATATTTGACTGAGATCAGAGCCTAGTTAAATACACACACGCAAGCAAGCACACACACACACACACACACACACATAGCCTTGTGTCTAGACTGCATAATAATAAGAAATTAGGGGACTATTGTATGGTCTATAAGGCAAAATTAGACTCAAGACATTTATTTAATCAAGTGTCATTAAAATGTCTCAGATAGGAGTTACTGGTCAATAGATCCAGAAACCATGCATATTTCCTATGGTCTATCATCAATAAAGGAAAAACTGTTTGGAAACTCTCTCTCTCTCTCTCTCTCTCTCTCTCTCTCTCTCTCTCTCTCTCTCTCTCTCTCTCTCTCTCTCTCTCTCTCTCTCTCTCTCTCTCTCTCTCTCTCTCTCTCTCTCTCTCTCTCTCTCTCTCTCTCTCTCTCTCTCTCTCTCTCTCTCTCTCTCTCTCTCTCTCTCTCTCTCTCTCTCTCTCTCTCTCTCTCTCCCTCCCGCATCCTGCCCTACTGTAGCAGTGGGAAGCTAGGAAGTTCTCTGCCCCAGTTCTCGATGTCCTTGAGAGTTGTGCCTTCGGGCCTGGGCTGGTGGGGTCCCGTGGTGCACAATGTGTGCTTCGCGCCTGGACTCCCGCTGTACTCCGCCGCCCCTGCGTGGCTCTGGAGAGACGCCAAGCTCCGAGGGGTTGTTCGCGCGAGCGGGGGAGTGTGCTACCGGAGAAACAGCTCCTCTCCTCCACACATCCTCCTATATCTCTATCTCTCATCCTCCCTTTTCAAAACAACACCACAAACTATAAATCACAGCACTGTGTGGCACACCAGTAATATGATGCTTAGGAGCTCCCTTTTTCCAAATGTTTTATTTTGCCACAGGATAGAATGAAGGCCTATGTTGTGCAAGTCAATAGGATGCAACAAAAGCATTTGTCAAATGAATATTTAATCTAGCCCATGTATATTTTCCTCTGTCATTGATCACCTATAGTCAGTCATCAAATTAATAACATAAGAGCAAGCACTTTATAATAACTCCAGGTAATAAATAATTTATAATGGATTAGTAAATAGTTTATTCATCATTTATTCATCATTACTCCATTCATAAGAAGTTTAATATAGGTCCTTATAAACCATTTACTAAACAAGTATTTTGCATGGCCTCATCTAAAGTGTGGGCTATTTATACTTGATAAATTATTTATAAATGTTTTGAGTGCAGACAAACAAAGAGGTGTAATGGGTTCGCACTGAAAAATATGTTGCATAAAGCTGACTTCAGTATTCAACGTTTTTAATTTTACTGCATCAGGGATAGCGTAATGGTTCTGGGGGAGCGCAATGGTTCTCTTTCGATTTAAAAAAAATGTTTTGAGTGACCAGTGTAATTTCTCTCAAAAATATGGACATGCTATTGGTAGACATTCCCGGAGTACCTGATGCTCCTTAAAGAGATTCTCCCACACTTTTGTATACCTTTTAGCCAGTAGTTCTGAAAGTAGCACTCACAACCCAAAAGTGGTCAACGAAAATAGCTTACTATGTCACATATGTGCAGATATGTGGACCTAGTCGTTGCTCTCTCTCTCTCTCTCTCTCTCTCTCTCTGCTGTGTCCACTGAGCTGTTGGGCCCGCCCTGCAACCTCATTGGATAACGCTGGGCAGGCCTCTTGCTAGCTGTCACTCAAATTTGAGGTGATGAAGCTCATTGGCTAGAACTCAAATTGCTAAGGGGCAGGCCCACATGGGGGGAAATGTAGAGAAAATGGTGCGGACCGGACAGTTTTTCTCTAGTGAATTTTTATTCCTTCATTACTGGTGATATGTGATTGACGTAGAAATGTTACATGTATGATTTGCAGGTAGAAATTGTACATGTTTAAATGTTTCCAACGCTTCAGTCTTTTAACCACTGACTATTTTCACACATGGCTTTGTCTGGTGGCACCTTTAGGCTACTGGCCCTTTAAAAGTAGTAACTTTTCAAACCTAATGGGATAGTTCAATGAAATAATGTATTCAGATAT
This sequence comes from Coregonus lavaretus, assembly GCF_964263955.1. Classification (NCBI taxonomy): domain Eukaryota; kingdom Metazoa; phylum Chordata; class Actinopteri; order Salmoniformes; family Salmonidae; genus Coregonus; species Coregonus lavaretus. The sequence goes on from NW_028161102.1 coordinate 48,137, forward strand.
TTGTTTCCTTACCTCATAAGCAGTCTATGGACTGCTCTTAATCTTTTGTGTGTCAGATTCTGCGCGTAAACTGAAGAATCTGTCAAGGTGGGATGGAATGGTAGGAGAAGTAGCTATAGTTCCCTGTTTGGGTTTTTGTCACTGATTATTTGGACGTACCAGGATTGGGCAAAGGCAGCACTTAAACTTTGACTGCTTCCCACGTATGGTAAAATTAGCGGAAGATTTTTTGGGCAAAAATGTCCCAACTCTGACCTTACCACATTGAAGTTTAAATTGAGCACTAAACTAACCGAGATAGAGCTCGGCAGCTTGTTGTCCTAAAAACCCCATTCATTTCCCCAAAGGCTTTAGCCAACAAGCCTTGGCGGAGTTAGTGCCTACAAAAATACGTCATTACTATTGCTCTATATTAGACTGCTCTAAGGAGTGACTGCAATCCACACTTTGGTTTTGGTAGAAAAGTCACTGTCAAGAAACGCTAATGTTAGCATTTTCTGACTAAAAACTTTATTTTACTCAGCATAGAGTGTGTCTGAAGTTACACATCACATTATTACAACAGTGTGACTGTTTTGGAATAAAATGTTTAATATATTTTCTTAAACATCCTCTGTATTGTGTGGTTATTGTTTAACCATTCATATGTTCTAGGGGCCATTTTGAGACCTTAAATAAAGCACTGATGGAAAGTCAACCAATGGTATGTCCATCTTTTTATTAGAAATTATACTAGTCACTCAAAACATTTATTAAGTATTTATAGAGTATAAGTAGACAACAGTTTAGATGAGGTCATGCAAAAAGACTTAACTAATGATTTGTCAATGGTTTATAAGGACCTATATTAAACATTTTATGAACGAGCTTATGAATCATTATTAAACACTTTAAAAGTTGTTTATAAAGGTGTGAATAACTAGCTTACTAACAATTACAAATGTGGGAGTAATGATTAATACATGATGAATAAACTGTTTACTAATCCATTATAAATGCATTTTTACGTGGAGCTATTATAAAGTGCTACCCAAACATCAATTTCCGGAGACATTTGGTTTATGTATTTGTAGTAATTAATATGGATATTGGCCAAGAGCAAAAGATAAAGATCCATTTCTAATATATTGTCCTTGGATTGTGTAGGTACCACAGGAATTAACTTTCCTTTTTTTCCCCGTTCTTTCTTTTTGACTGGCTTTGGCATGGGGAATTGGTGGGATGAGAAAGGCTATTCCCTAAATAGCCCATGGCAAGAGGTAGTCTGATTAGCATGCTGCCTGCTTTCTGGCAGCATTCCTCTAGGCCACAAGCGCTATCACTTACGTGCTGTTTGTATTTGTAGTTGATAGTGTGTGCTGTTATAATTGGAATGAGCTCGGGAACCTCGTTTGCTTTTGATCCGCTGCCAGCCACTCGGAGTGCTACTGGGCCACAGCTCTCACCTCAACACTCCCAGAGGATTATGGAAAATGGCAGCTTATGTTCTAAAAAGATGCCTGACAGCATCTCATTCAAGGTCGAACAATACAATGGTGAGTGTAGGGAATGATAGACCAAAAACCCCAAAAAGGATGTGAAGAAAAGTTTAACTGATATTTGATGTAACATTGGGGACAGTTTTAGCAACTGGGAAGAGGATACTTTAAGACTCCGTCCTAAAACCAGAAAGTAAAATGTCAATGATATAGATATCCTGTAATATCAGTACTGACACTCTGCTGACACAAGTAGCAGACAAAACAGCATCATGGTCTGCCTGGCCTGTAAATAATTTGACCACCCCCAGGTTGCCTTGCATTCCAAATACTCTGTCTGAAGACCCCGTCCACTCAAATTAACTCAGCTTAGCAGTAGAGAAAGTAGAAAAAGATACTCTAATGATGTCTGGCTTGTGGTCCATTTTCTCATCCTCCATGAAATGTTCAGCTCAGGCATCTGCTTGCTCAGCTCTTTCTTCCAGAGAGGACCATCTCAGGGGAATTATGGGAGTTCGACGCACCCTTTTCTGCCAAATGCCAGCGGGGCCAATCGAAAAAAGTTATCTTAAACTCCTAAGCTCAATATTTAATCAAGCTCTTGGTTGGATTACTTTTTCTGTTTGATTAAGTGAAGGGATCAGGCTGGCTTCCTCTCAGAGAGAGAAAGAGAGAGAGAGAGAGAGAGAGGTTTTAAATTGCCGTGAAAATATTTTACAAAGGTTTCTTCATTACTCTTCTTGATAAATCAACATTTTCTCCCAAACAACTAGCAACATTTTCTGAATGGTGACAAAGGTCAGATGGAACTGTCATAGTTACTAAACCTATTTCTTCCCCTTTACAGATTCTAGGATTACGGGCCACTCCAACATAGACACCAGAGAGTCAGAGGTAAGTACACAATTATAGAATAAATATAAAAATACACTGTTCACTGTTCGTAGTAGTAAAATTACTAATGACTGTTTCATTATCATATGCTCTCATTCCATCATCAATTCTCAAATGTGAATACTGGTAGTCTCTTAATGATTGTGGCCAAATATGATTGTAAATGACTGTTCCATCCTATCCCATCTTATCGACGGAAGAGCACAGAGCAGATTCACCTGAGAGTAACCCTGATGAGCTCGTTACACCAGGGCTTTAGTGCTGGTTAAGTACACACACCTGCTAAAATATTGGCAATTAGGACATAATTAGCTGCTAATGTATTTGTAATTCCAAAGCGAGCCATAGATATGTATTTTTTTGCGGAGACTCCCTTTTTTTAATGTTCTTCATTGTTATTGTGTTCCTCAGGTATTTGTATCCCGAGAACATTGACTAAGTGCCCTAGTTCATCATATGCAAATGGTTTATTAATTACACATGCATTATGCCGTTTTTCAAAAGACATCAAAGGGCCTGTGAGTCTTCAGATGGTCCCCCTTCTGTAACAGGGCTCAGGTTACAAATGCCTGCGTGTGCACTTTCCCAGAAAGATGCCTTTTCAGGCAGAATAAATGCATGCTCAATTAAAAATGTGAACTTCTCTCTTTGCATCAAAATATTTTAGAAGCATCTCCGGTGGTCTGACGATGTTTGCGTTTTGGTTTGTCAATTGAGCTATCACACAATGTCATTAGAAAGCTAGATGATATTGTAGTCTTTGAGTCAAATACTGACTAGGAATTGCAGAAGAATTGTAGCTCAACATTTGTTGATCTCAAGTTCTATATCATCAAGTACGAATGAATCTCTAGAGTCAACTTCAAACATCTATTTTCCCTCCCACATAACTATCATTTCTATGGTGTATTTCTACCATGTATCTACATGGTGCAGACATTATAGTGCTACAGTCGTGGTCAAAAGTTTTGAGAATGTCTACCGCCTCAGTTTTTATGATGGCAATTTGCATATACTCCAGAATGTTATGAAGAGTGATCAGATGAATTGCAATTAATTGCAAAGTCCCTCTTTGCCATGAACATGAACTTAATCCCCATTTCCACTGCATTTCAGCCCTGCCACAAAAGGACCAGCTGACATCATGTCAGTGATTCTCTCATTAACACAGGTGAGAGTGTTGACGAGGACAAGGCTGGAGATCACTCTGTCATGCTGATTGAGTTAGAATAACAGACTGGAAGCTTTAAAATGAGGGTGGTGCTTGAAATCATTGTTCTTCCTCTGTTAACCATGGTTACCTGCAAGGAAACACGTGCCGTCATCATTGCTTTGCACAAAAAGGGCTTCACAGGCAAGGATATTGCTGCTAGTAAGATTGCACCTAAATCAACCATTTATCGGATCATCAAGAACTTCAAGGAGAGAGGTTCAATTGTTGTGAAGAAGGCTTCAGGGCGCCCAAGAAAGTCCAGCAAGCGCCAGGACTGTCTCCTAAAGTTGATTCAGCTGCGGGATCGGGGCACCACCAGTGCAGAGCTTGCTCAGGAATGGCAGCAGGCAGGTGTGAGTGCATCTGCACGCACAGTGAGGCAAATACTTTTGGAGGATGGCCTGGTGTAAAGAAGGGCAGCGAGGAAGCCACTTCTCTCCAGGAAAAACATCAGGGACAGATTGATATTCTGCAAAAGGTACAGGGATTGGACTGCTGAGGACTGTGGTAAAGTCATTTTCTCTGATGAATCCCCTTTCCGATTGTTTGGGGCATCCGGAAAAAAGCTTGTCCGGAGAAGACAAGGTGAGCGCTACCATCAGTCCTGTGTCATGCCAACAGTAAAGCATCCTGAGACCATTCATGTGTGGGGTTGCTTCTCAGCCAAGGGAGTGGGCTCACTCACAATTTTGCCTAAGAACACAGCCATGAATAAAGAATGGTACCAACACATCCTCCGAGAGCAACTTCTCCCAACCATCCAAGAACAGTTTGGTGATGAACAATGCCTTTTCCAGCATGATGGAGCACCTTGCCATAAGGCAAAAGTGATAACTAAGTGGCTCGGCGAACAAAACATCGACATTTTGGGTCCATGGCCAGGAAACTCCCCAGACCTTAATCCCATTGAGAACTTGTTGTCAATCCTCAAGAGGCGGGTGGACAAACAAAACCCACAAATTCTAACAAACTCCAAGCATTGATTATGCAAGAATGGGCTGCCATCAGTCAGGATGTGGCCCAGAAGTTAATTGACAGCATGCCAGGGCGGATTGCAGAGGTCTTGAAAAAGAAGGGTCAATACTGCAAATATTGACTCTTTGCATAAACGTAATGTAATTGTCAATAAAAGCCTTTAACACTTATGGAATGCTTGTAATTATACTTTAGTATACCATAGTAACATCTGACAAAAATATTTAAAAACACTGAAGCAGCAAACTTTGTGAAGACCAATACTTGTGTCATTCTCAAAACTTTTGACCACGACTGTACAGTATATGACTGTGTCAGTCTGTCCTATCATCTCCCCTGGTGACTTGTATGTTAATGACCTATAGATTAGGTGCCAGAGGACGATTTATACAACCCATAATGCATTGCATTGATTAGCAATACTACTCTAATGCTGTACCAGGTTCAAAATCACAACACACACAACCACCATATCCTGCAGCAACATGTTCCAGCTATGCATCTAAGATTGCATTTCATCATATATCCAATGAGATTTTGAAGAAGGAACCCTGCAGTCTTGTGTTATCAGTCTCTGGTGGCCTGGTCTGACTAAGCACTGCTAGCATAATTAGCACAAGCTAATCTTTGATGATAAACTGGGTAATGGAAACTAGAGAGTTGGTTTCCTTCCCTGCCTCCCTCCCTACCTACCTGATTGTACATAACGTTTATTGATCTAATTAAACATAATTTAGTTTTTAATGAAGGTTTAACGGGGGATTAAAAGACCAAAACAAAGATGGCCACATGAAGATTCACGTGGCCGTCATTTGATCCAGTGTTAATTAAAGATCAAATGGCATGTTAGTGCTACAGCTCTGGCCACATCAATTACGGTGCTACTGTATGTTCTGCATTGATACAGATACCATGCAATATTCCACAGCTCAGCACCAAACTGCACATACAGTGCCTTGCAAAAATATTCATCCCCCTTGGCGTTTTTCCTATTTTGTTGCATTACAACCTGTAATTTAAATGGATTTTTATTTGGATTTCATGTAATGGACATACACAAAATAGTCCAAATTGGTGAAGTGAAATGAAAAAAAAACTTGTTTCAAATATTTCTAAAAAATAAATAATGGAAAAGTATGAAGCCCCTAAATAAGATCTGGTGCAACCAATTACCTTCAGAAGTCACATAATTAGTTAAATAAAGTCTACCTGTGTGCAATCTATGTGTCACATGATCTGTCACATGATCTCAGTATATACACCTGTTCTGAAAGGCCCCAGAGTCTGCAACACCACTAAACAATGGGCACCACCAAGCAAGCGGCACCATGAAGACCAAGGAGCTCTCCAAACAAGTCAGGGACAAAGTTGTGGAGAAGTACAGATCAGCGTTGGGTTATAAAAAAATATCCGAAACGTTGAACATCCCACGGAGCACCATTAAATCCATTATTAAAAAATGTAAAGAATATGGCACCACAATAAACCTGCCAAGAGAGGGCCGCCCACCAAAACTCACGGACCAGGCAAGGAGGGCATAAATCAGAGAGAGAGGCAACAAAGAGACCAAAGATAACCCTGAAGGAGCTGCAAAGCTCCACAGCGGAGATTGGAGTATCTGTCCATAGGACCACTTTAAGCCGTACACAGCAAAGCTGGGCTTTATGGAAGAGTGGCCAGAAAAAAGCCATTGCTTAAAGAAGAAAATAAGCTAACACTTTTGGTGTTCGCCAACAGGCATGTGGGAGTCTCCCCAAACATATGGAAGAAGGTACTCTGGTCAGATGAGACTAAAATTGAGCTTTTTGGCCATCAAGGAAAATGTCTGGCGCAAACCCAACACCTCTCATCATCCCGAGAACACCATCCCCACATTGAAGAATGGTGGTGGCAGCATCATGATGTGGGGATGTTTTTCATCGGCAGGGACTGGGAAACTAGTCAGAATCGAAGGAATGATGGATGGCGCTAAATACAGGGAAATTCTTGAGGGAAACCTGTTTCAGTCTTCCAAAGATTTGAGACTGAGATGGAGGTTCACCTTCCAGCAGGACAATGACCCTAAGCATACTGCTAAAGCAACACTCAAGTGGTTTAAGGGGAAACATTTAAATGTCTTGGAATGGCCTAGTCAAAGCCCAGACCTCAATCCAATTGAGAATCTGTGGTATGACTTAAAGATTGCTGTACACCAGCAGAACCCATCCAACTTGAAGGAGCTGGACCAGTTTTGCCTTGAAGAATGGGCAAAAATCCCAGTGGCTAGATGTGACAAGCTTATAGAGACATACCCTAAGAGACTTGCAGCTGTAATTGCTGCAAAGGTGGCTATAGTTATGCACGCTCAAGTTTTCAGTTTTTTTGTCTATTTCTTGATTGTTTCACAATAAAACATATTTTGCATCTTCAAAGTGGTAGGCATGCTGTGTAAATCAAATGATACAAACCCCTCAAAAATCAATTTTAATTCCAGGTTGTAAGGCAACAAAATAGGAAAAATGCCAAGGTGGGTGAATACTTTTGCAAGCTGCTGTAGGCTATACAGGATCTTAAGGCTAAAGCCACCAGGTGGGGCTCATACTTTCAATAGAAAGATCTATGGTTTTGGGGTGAAATATTACTGTGGTTGTGCTGTTGGGGCTCTGTATCCTAAATGCTTTAGTTTGTTGTTCTTCGATGGTGGTTTTGTGTATCACACACAGACCAATCATTCCTCATTAGTAGACCAAAGGGTTTCTGGTTTGTCCTCATTACTAAAAAGGTACCTTACTCCCCCTGAGGTAAACTTCATCAACACTAGAGACCAATCTATCTTATGTACTGCTCTATTTATATTTCTGTTCTGACTCTCTGCCACAAAGATTTATTCTGTGTTGCTGTCAATCCATCTCTCTAATGGGCAATGACATCTTTTTTTAGTTTCAGTGTGAGTGGGTAGCGGTAGCCCGTGTGTGTTTGTTAGTGTGTGTGTGTGTGTGTATGACACACACACACACACACACACACACACACACACACAGACACACACACACACACACACACACACATACACACACTCACACACACACACACACACACACACACACACACACACACACTCACACACACACACACACATACGCACACACACATACGCACACGCACACACAAACACACACATTTTAAATACTTTATTTGAATCCACCATCTGAAGGCTCTCTCATGAGAATCTGGAATTGTTTCCATTCATGTTGGGACAGCCGATGTTCATAACCGGCCAGGTATCCCCGCCCACCAGATGAATTGGGGATGGGTCGTAAATGCTCCATTGCTGCTGGTAGACTCAGCCCCTGAGTAGGGCTGGTTTGAAAGCTGATTTTAGCATTGCGACAAGGCACATCTGTACCAAAAGTGTCCTAAACATCATCCGACCTTTACTGCATTAACGGCGGCAGTTACAACGGGTGTGCTTAAGTTATGTTATAACCATGTTTAGGCACAGAGCTGCAGCACTCACGTCTGGTCCCGGTGATCATGTGCACACACACGCACACACACACACAAACATGGAGAGACTCCTAGAGGTCGTCAGAGTCAGAGACCCAGTCATCTCAGAGGAGCATTGCGTTGCGATAGAGAGCTGAGATGTCATGTCATTAAGATGATAAAAAAGCCATTTCCTTCTGCATGGGTTATTAATGTGGACTAATGATGCTGAGATCAACGCTGAGATGGCTGCTAGTTATGGGGTTAATCTCCTCACTCCTCTAAAAACCAGAAAGATAAGCATCTCAAACACAAATGGTCTCATAAAGTCTCCTGAGAACTTCTGTTAAACATAATTAATCAGTAGGAGTAAAAGAGAGACAGTCATTGAACTCAAGGGTTGGCTATATTTCAGTTTTTTTTCTTCCGGCAACTTGTTATATAACCTATGTAACAATGTCATTTGTATGTAATGTCATTTCATTGTAACAAGCTAACTTTTGTTTTCACATTTTTGCTGCAGAAAGACAAATACTCCATCACTCAGCGCATCACTGACTACATCAGTCAGTACATCACTTGGTACATCTTCATCTTCATCATACTCCCTTAGGGTGAGAATGGATGTATTTTATATTAGATTACATTACATAGCTTATTCTAATGGTAGTTACTTCATCCCTTGTTCAAATGAATGAATCATTTATCATTTATTAATACGTTAGTTTAGCGTAAGAAACATTCACAGGAGTGACAAATGATTGTCAAACATTTAGATTTCCCCACAATTGATTTCTATACAGCTCCTGACATATAGAATACGTGTCATGCCCGTCTGACGACTTAATCATAAAGAAAAGGCCTGTGAGTTCCTGATCATTAGGATGTCATTAGTTACCGGACATGGTCTCACCTCATTACTGCACACAAACAATCCTCCTAACAGCAGCAGCCGATAATGTTGTCTGGTGGTTCAGTTTAATGAAGGGATACATTTGCATACTGCCCCCGACCCACACCCCCTGCACCAATACCCACACCCCACCCTCATTTATAAAAATTAATTGCATTAGACCATCATGGGGTAATACCTTCTCTAGCCCATATCACAGGGACGCCAACGTCTCAGAGCAGGAAATACATGTTAGCCTCATACGATTAATATGGACTCATTAGGGGGAATATTAATGTGGAGATGTGTGCATCATTATTCTTTAACATTCTAAAACCCTTTAATTGTGTTATTAGTATATGTCTTTAATCATATGCGTAAGTATATGTCGTATCTAGTCAAAGATCCCCAAATAAACTTTACAATGCAAAAACGTTCAAAGTCAAATCAGGTGACATAACGTTGCATCCACTTAGGGAAGTTAAATTGATTAGATATCCCCTCAGTGAATTATTTTCTTGATTAAAAACAAGAAACGGTTTGATTTCAAGTCATCTGTAATCTTGATTGCACTTAATTGTATAGGATACCGCCTGAGGTGGGTTATACTTCCATTATCGAAAAGCTGTGGGTTCTCGAAGAAGAGTTCCAGGCATTATTTAAGCTGTTGGTTCCGAAATATAAAGACATGTTTTATTTTACAGGGTCTGCCATAGTAGTACAGTTGCCCTGGACCAAATGAGGGTTAAGTGCTTCGTTCAAGGGCACATCGACAGATTTTTCACCTTGTTGGCTTGGGTATTCGAATCAGTGACTTTTCAGTTACTGGCCGAACGCTCTAACCGCTAGGCTACCTGCCGGTACCTAAAATATGTGGGTGTGTTACTTAAACAAGAAGGTAATGTAAGTACATGCTGTCACTATGCAAGTTAGACTTTCTCCTCTCCTCACTTCTACCGACAACAAGACTTACAAATAGAAGAGGGCAGAGCTCAACCCTTGTAAGTGGGCTTTGTCTCTGTCTGTGTGTCTATCCATGTGTGTGTTTGTGCGCGCGCGTCTGCCGTCTGTGTGTGCGCGTTTGTGCTCCCAAATCGGACGCTCCTCCTAAATAAACATTGTGTTTCTTGATGCCTAACCGTGTGCACGGCACATGCACCACTGATGTCGATCCCCAGAGAACTACCAGTGGCCCCTGTTCTCTCGCTCGCTCCCTCCCTCCATCCCTCTCTTCACCTGCTCCCTGCACCTTCCTTCATGCCCAAATTGACACTTGGTGATGCGGGAGTCAGATAGGGGCCCTTTCCACCCGGCGCCTCCAGAGATCTGGCCTAGCTGTCAGCCTTTTAATCCAGCCCAGCCTTCCCCCGAGCCAGGCAGGGGAGCTCCTGGCAGGCAGGGGCTCCAGGCTGCTCTCCCTCCCTGCCTCATCCCTCCACGTGCCCAGAGGCACCAGCATACAAAATAGACCTGCAGAATAACACAAGAACACAACACATCAAGTGATCACTTGGTCAAATCCAGGGGCGCAACTTTGGTTTTAGAAATGGGGGTGACATAATAATAGTTATTTGTATTTATTTTTTACATTTGGGGGTAGATCAGCTTTAATATTGCAGATAGATTGTGGCTTCCATCAATGTAAATGTCTGCATCATTTCCAATCCCCCATATCTTGTTTTATAAATATATACACTACCAGTCAAAAGTTTAAAACCACCTACTCATTCAAGGGTTTTTCTTTATTTGTACTATTTTCTACATTGTAGAATAATAGTGAAGACATCAAAACTATGAAATAACACATATGGAATCATGTAGTAACCCAAAAAGTGTTAAACATTATATTTGAGATTCTTCAAATAGCCACCCTTTCCCTTGATGACAGCTTTGCACACTCTTGACATTCTCTCAACCAGCTTCACCTGGAAAGCTTTTCCAACAGTTTTGAAGGAGTTCCTACATATGCTGAGCACTTGTTGGCTGCTTTTCCTTCACTCAATTTGGTTGAGGTCGGGGGATTGTGGAGGCCAGGTCATCTGATGCAGCACTCCATCACTCTCCTTCTTGGTAAAATAGTCCTTACACAGCCTGGAGGTGTGTTGGGTCATTGTCCTGTTGAAAAACAAATGATAGTCCCACTAAGCCCAAACCAGATGGGATGGCGTATCGCTGCAGAATGCTGTAGTAGCCATGCTGGTTACGTGTGCCTTGAATTCTAAATAAATCACAGACAGTGTCACCAGCAAAGCACCTCCACACCATAACACCTCCTCCTCCATGCTTTACGGTGGGAAATAAACATGCGGAGAGCATCCGTTCACCCACACAGCGTCTCACAAAGACACGGCGGTTGGAACCAAAAATCTCAAATTTGGACTTCAGACCAAAGGACAAATTTCCACCGGTCTAATGTCCATTGCTCGTGTTTCTTGGCCCAAGCAAGTCTCTTCTTATTATTGGTGTCCTTTAGTAGTGGTTTCTTTGCAGCAATTCGACCATGAAGGCCTGATTCACATAGTCTCCTCTGAAAAGTTGATGTTGAGATGTGTCTGTTACTTTAATTCTGTGAAGCATTTATTTGGGCTCCAATTTCTGAGGCTGGTAACTCTAATGAACTTATCCTCTGCAGCAGAGGTAACTCTGGGTCTTCCATTCCTGTGGCGGTCGTCATGAGAGCCAGTTTCATCATAGCGCTTGATTGTTTTTGCGACTGCACTTGAAGAAACGTTCAATGTTCTTGACATGTTCCGTATTGACTGACCTTCATGTCTTAAAGTAATGATGGACTGTCGTTTCTCTTTGCTTATTTGAGCTCTTCTTGCCTTAAATGGGTTTGGTCTTTTACCAAATAGGGCTATCTTCTGTATACCCCCCCTACCTTGTCACAACACAACTGATTGGTTCAAACACATTAAGAAGGAAAGAAATTTCACAATTAACTTTTAAGAAGGCACACCTGTTAATTGAAATGCATTCCAGGTGACTACCTCATGAAGCTGGTTGAGCGAATGCAAAGAGTGTGCAAAGCTGTCATTAAGGCAAAGGGTGGCTATTTAAAGAATCTCAAATATAAAATATATTGCGGGACTGCGGTTGGATTTGGGCCAGTTCTTGCGGTGGCGGGTGGCAGTCGGACAGAAAGCCAGCAGGTGCTGGCGGGAGCGGGAGGAAGAAATCGGCGCAGACCTCTACTGTGCACCATGACAGTGAAGCCTGTAACTTTAGAGCTGTTTATTACTGTGTCAGTGTGAAAAGTAGGGAATTAGCTAGGGAAACTGACAGATCAATAACATTACATTGACATACGGACTAATATAACTCACATTGCACTGAAAAACATCAGAATATCAATCTTCAATTGTTTGGCTGATGGTTTCATCGTTTGATTTAGCTCTAGTTTGATTGAGGCAAAAATAATAGCTAATGTAAGCCAACTTTTGGCCAGCTCTGGCTCTACTGTTAACAATACATCAACTGGCAAAAACTTGCCAAGTTCATTTACTTCTGAAAGGTGACAAAACAAAGGCTACAAAACATTTCCATACAAACAACTGCTGTTAGATAGTAATGATAGCCACCTCATATCGCTATCTAACAGATAACTAGAGGCTAGAGCTGACCTGGCTGGGGTAGCTACTCACTAGCGTAGCTTATTCATTCACCTCAGTCAACAGGGGATGAAACATTGACTAACGTGACATGTCAGTTAGAATACTAGCTCAGCACTGCGAATAAACACAAGTTTAGTTTTTTTTCTGTTAAGTTAAACAGAAGTTACCTTGCCAGCTACACACACAACTAAAGAGTAGCCAGTTTCTATTCCTTTTACAACTCGGTGGAAGAGCACAACGCGTACACTGACCTACAGTTGAAGTCAGAAGTTTACGTACACCTTAGCCAAATACATTTAAGCTCAGTTTTTCACAATTCCTGACATTTAATCCTAGTAATAATTCCCTGTCTTAGGTCAGTTAGGATCACCACTTTATTTTAAGAATGTGAAATGTCAGAATAATAGTAGAGAGAATGATTTATTTCAGCTTTTATTTATTTCATCACATTCCCAGTGGGTCAGAAGTTTACATACACTCAATTTGTATTTGGTAGCATTGCCTTTAAATTGTTTAACTTGGGTCAAACATTTCGGGTAGCCTTCCACAAGCTTCCCACAATAGGTTGGGTGAATTTTGGCCCATTCCTCCTGACAGAGCTGGTGTAACTGAGTCAGGTTTGTAGGCCTCCTTGCTCGCACACGCTTTTTCAGTTCTGCCCACACATTTTCTGTAGGATTGAGGTCAGGGCTTTGTGATGGCCACTCCAATACCTTGACTTTGTTGTCCTTAAGCCATTTTGCCACAACTTTGGAAGTATGCTTGTGGTCATTGTCCATTTGGAAGACCCATTTGCGACCAAGCTTTAACTTCCTGACTGATGTCTTGAGATGTTGCTTCAATATATCCACATAATTTTCCATCCTCATGATGCCATCTATTTTGTGAAGTGCACCAGTCCCTCCTGCAGCAAAGCATCCCCACAGCATGATGCTGCCACCCCTGTGCTTCACGGTTGGGATGGTGTTCTTCGGCTTGCAAGCACCCCCTTTTTCCTCCAAACATAACGATGGTCATTATGGCCAAACAGTTATATTTTTGTTTCAGACCAGAGGACATTTCTCCAAAAAGTACGATATTTCTCCCCATGTGCAGTTGCAAACCGTAGTCTGGCTTTTTTATTGCAGTTTTGGAGCATTGGCTTCTTCCTTGCTGAGCGGCCTTTCAGGTTATGTCGATATAGGACTTGTTTTACTGTGGATATATATATTTTTGTACCTGTTTCCTCCAGCATCTTCACAAGGTCCTTTGCTGTTGTTCTGGGATTGATTTGCACTTTTCGCACCAAGGTACGTTCATCTCTAGGAGACAGAACGCGTCTCCTTCCTGAGTGGTATGCCGGCTGCATGATCCCATGGTGTTTATACTTGCGTACTATTGTTTGTAGTCCTCTGTAGCTCAGCTGGTAGAGCACAGCGCTTGTAACGCCAAGGTAGTGGGTTCGAGCCCCGGGACCACCCATACACAAAAATGTATGCACGCATGACTGTAAGTCGCTTTGGATAAAAGCGTCTGCTAAATGGCATATTATTATTATTATTATTATTTTGTACATATGAATGTGGTACCTTCAGGAGTTTGGAAATTGCTCCCAAGGATGAACCAGACTTCTGAGGTCTTGGCTGATTTCTTTTGATTTTCCCATGATGTCAAGCAAAGAGGCACTGAGTTTGAAGGTAGGCCTTGAAATACATCCACAGGTACACCTCCAATTGACTCAAATGATGTCAATTAGCCTATCAGAAGCTTCTAAAGCCATGACATCATTTTCTGGAATTTTCCAAGCTGTTTAAAGGCACAGTCAACTTAGTGTATGAAAACTTCTGACCCACTGGAATTGTGATACAGTGAATTATAAGTGAAATAATCTTTCTGTAAACAGTTGTTGGAAAAATTACTTGTGTCATGCTCAAAGTAGATGTCCTAACCGACTTGCCAAAACTATAGTTTGTTAACAAGAAATTTGTGGAGTGGTTGAAAAACAAGTTTTAATGACTCCAACCTAAGTGTATGTAAACTTCCGACTTCAATTGTATGCTCAACTCTTCCGCCCTTTGCTGGTGCAGCCAGCCTTCCACCGAAGCTTTGCCTTCACACAGCCTTTCAGCCCGCTCTGTGGCTTCAGCATGGTCCTAAATCCAGTTTCTAAACATTCCAAACAGCCTACCCGACCGCTCGGAGGCGTCCGCATGGTCCTAAAGCACACCCGTGCCTTATTTTGCATCACATTCCCAATGATAAAACTGTGGGGGGGGGGGACAAAAATGCAATGTCCCCAGTGAAAGTTGCGCCCCTGGTCAAATGAAGCCTGACCATTCACCATAAATCAACAAGCTGACTGTTTCGATTTGAAAGCCAAGTGGTTCTACAAATAAAATAAAATGTTATTGGTCGTGTACACATTTTTTGCAGATGTTATCCCGGGTGTAGCAAAATGCTTATGTTCCCAGCTCCAACAGTGCAGTAATACAAAACAATACACACAAATCCCAAAAATTTAAAGAAAGGAATTAAGAAATATACTGTAGAAATATTAGAACGAGCAATGTCAGAGTCCGGAATATAAATATATATGTATATGATGGTGTGTATAGACATTATGGATCATATATGAATGGAAAAGGTGTGTACAGCAGTAGTTATATTGGATGAGCCTTGACTAGAATACAGTATATACATATGAAGTGGGTAAAACAGTATGCAAACATTATTAAAGTAACCAGTGTTCAATTACTACGTACATAGGGCAGCTACTACGTGTCTAAGGTGCAAGGTTGAGTACCGGGTGGTAGACAGCTAGTAACAGTGACTAAAGTTCAGGGCAGGGTACTGAGCGGAGGCCGGCTAGTGGTGACTATTTAACAGTCTGATGTCCTGGACATATAAGTTGATTTTCAGTCTCTTGGTCCCAGCTTTGATGCAACTGTACTGTCTCCACCTTCTAGATGGTAGCAGGGTTAACAGGCCATAGCTCGGATGGCTGAGGTCCTTGATGATCTTCTTGGCCTTTCTGTGACACCGAATGCTGTAGCTCTCCTGGAGGGCAGGCAGTGTGCCCCCGATGATGCATTGGGCTGACCGCACCACCCTCTGGAGAGCCATGTGGTTACGGACGGTGCAGTTTCCGTACCAGGGGTGATACAGCCAGACAGGATTCTCTCAATGGTGCATCTGTAGAAGTTTGTGAGGGTATTGGGGGCCAAAACACATTTACTCAGCCTCCTGGGGTTGAAGAGGCGCTTTTGTGCCTTCTTCACCACACTGTCTGTGTGGATGAGCCATTTCAGGTTGTCAGTGATGTGCACGCCGAGGAACTTGAAGCTTTGCACCCTCTCCACTGCGGCCCTGTGGATGTGGATGGGGGGCGCGCTCCCTCTGCTGTCTCCTGAAGTCCACAATCAGCTCCTTTGTTTTGTTGATGTTGAGGTAGAGGTTATTTTCCTGGCACCACTCCGTCAGGGCCCTCACCTCCTCCCTGTAGGCTGTCTCGTTGTTGTTGGTAATCAGTCCTACCACTGTAGTGCCATCTGCAAACTTGATGATTGAGTTGGAGACATGATTTGATTTGTTTTGATTTTAAGTAGCCACGCAGGGAGTATAGGAGGGGGCTGAGCATGCACCCTTGTGGGGCCCCTATGTTGAGGATCAACGTAAAGGAGGTGGTGTTGTCTACCTTCACCACCTGGGGTCGGCCCATCAGGAAGTCCAGGACTCAGTTGCACAGGGTGGGGTTCAGACCCAGGTCCCCGAGCTTAGTGTTGAGCTTGGAGGGCACTATGGTGTTAAAGGCTGAGCTGTACTCGATGAACAGCGTTCTTACATAAGTATTCCTCTTGTCCAGATGGATCCGTGGATCTGTTGGGGCGGTATGCAAATTGTAGTGGGTCTAAAGTGTTGGGTAAGGTGGAGGTGATATGATCCTTAACTAGCCTGTCAAAGCACTTCATGATGACAGAAGTGAGTGCTACTGGGCGACAGTAATTTTGTTCAGGTAACTGACAAAATAAAGAAAACACCAACATAAAGTGTCTTAATAGGGCGTTGGAGCGACCACAAGCCAGAACAGCATCTTGGCATAGATTCTACAAGTGTTTGGAACTTTATTGGAGGGATGCGACACCGTTCTTCCATGAGAAATTCCAACATTTGGTGGTAAACACTGTTTCAGGCACTGCTCCAGAATCTCCCATTAGGTGTTCAATTAGGTTGAGATCTGAGGCCATGGCTTATGGTTTACGTCGTTTTTATGCTCATCAAGTTAATTCTAAGGATTTTCTTTCTATTAATAGTGTAAAATGAACAGCTGTACAGAAAGACTCAAGGCCAAATTTCAGAGGAGGAACTTCTTGATGCAATTAAAGCCTTTAAGTCAGAGAAAACTCCAGGGCTGGATGGCATACCAGTTGAGGAACATCAAACCTTTTTTGATGTACTCAGAGGTCCGTTCTTACAGTTCTCATAGACTAGACGTAACACAGTAAACTTAAAACTGGGACACTCAAATTAGTATGATATGTTATGTTTGGTATGGTTAAATAAGACAGAAGGTTACTTTATGGCAAAAACGAAAGGAGGGTGGTTAGGGTTGAATGGGTGGGCCTATAACGCGAATGTCTAGCAACCCAAAGGTTGAGTTTTCGAATCTCATCAAGGACAACTTTAGCATTTGAGCTAATTAGCAACTTTTTAACTACTTACCACTTTTTAGCTACTTTGCAACTACTTAGTATGTTAGCTAACTCTTCCCCTAACCCCAACCTTAACACTTTAACCTAACTCCTAACCTTAACCCTATGTTTTGCAAATTCATAACATATTGCACATTTTGAAATATGTATCATACAAATTACAATTCATAACACATCATACGAAATGGATGATGGACATCCACAAATTAATACATACCATACGAAACGTAACACATGATACTAAATGGAGTGTCTCGGATTTACGTACAGAATAATACAAAATGCTCTGAGACCAGGTTGGTTATTAGCATGTTTTATCCACTCCTATAAAAATGGTAGACTATCAGATACTCAGCAAGAAGGTCTGATTTAACTACTGAAACAGGACCCAGATGGTACATATAAAGATCCAGTCCACCTAAAAAAACTGGAGGCCCCTTACACTTCAGTGTTGTGATGCCAACATTTTTGCTAGATGCTTAACGCATAGAATTAAAAAGATATTGTTGGATATTATTCATCCGAATCTGACAGTTTTTTTTACATAGACAGAGATAAGACAAGTACTAGAAACAATAGAACCCTATGAAAAATCTGTGAAACCAGACCTGGTATTTATAGCTGATTTTGAAAAGGCCTTTGATAAAGTAAGACTAGAATTTATATATAAATGCCTGGACTATTTAAATTTTGGAGAATCTCTTATACAATGGGTTAAAGTTGTCACACCCTGATCTGTTTCACCTGTCTTTGTCATTGTCTCCACCCCCCTCCAGGTGTCGCCCATCTTCCCCATTATCGCCAGTGTATTTATACCTGTGTTCTCTGTTTGTCTGTTGTCAGTTAATTTTGTTTTGTGAAGCCTACCAGCGTTTTCCCCCTTGCTCCTGTCTTTTTCTAGTTCCTGTTTTCTAGTTTTGCCGGTTTTGACCATTCTGCCTGCCCTGACCCTGAGCCTTCCTACCGTTCTGTAAATGTCACACCACCCTGGATTATTGACCTCTGCCTGCCCTGACCCTGAGGCTGCCTGCCGTTCTGTACCTTTTGGACTCTGATCTGGATTACTGACCTCTGTCTGCCCTTGACCTGTCGTTTGCCTGCCCCCTGTTTATGTTATAAATGTTTGTTATTTCGACACTGTCTGCATCTGGGTCTTCTCCTGAAACGTGATAGTACAAACTGGCCATGACTGACCCAGCAGACTCGGACCAGCTCTGCAATGCCATCTCCTCTCAAGGAGCCACCATTGGAAGGCACGAGGAGTTGAATAATGCTCTCATAGAAGGGTTCCAGACCTTGGCCGAACGCCATGACCGAGCGTTTAACACATTGCTGGAGCAATTCTGCGGGTTGTCTGTTAGGCAGCCTACCACGACGGTAACCTCCTAGCCCCTCAGTAACCGGCTGTTAGCAGCGGGGTCTCCTCGGCCACCCCGGTTTCCCGAGAACCCCGCTTACCTCCCCCGGAACACTTCAATGGAGAGTCGAGAACCTGGCGGGCATTTCTCGCTCAGTTTTCGCTCATCATTGAGCTGCAGCCCTCCTCCTTCCCCTCGGACCGCTCTAAGATAGTGTACCTCATCACGCTGATGTCCGGGAGGGCTCTCGCCTGGGCTACGGCAGTGTGGGAACAACAGTATCAGGGAACCACAGCGAGACGATCCAATTTCTGCTAATTAAGTCTCCTCAGGTTCCCGTGGTATTGGGTTTCTCTTGGCTCCAGCGACACAACTCCTTTATTGACTGGTCTACTGGTGGCATCATGGGACGGAGCCCGTTCTGCCATGCTCATTGCCTGAAGTCAGTGCTGCCTGACCTGGGACATCTTCCTGGGGGCTCGGAAGTTGCCTCGGACCTCTCCGCCATTCCCACGGAGTACCAGGACCTCTGGGAGGTGTTCAGTAAGGCCCGGCTGCTTCGCTTCCACCGCACCGACCCTACGACTGCAGAATCGACCTTCTCCCAGGCACCACTACGCCCCGGGGATGACTGTACTCGCTGTCGGGTCCGGTGACCAAGGCTATGGAGACTTACATTGAGGACTCCCTAGCTGCCGGGTTCATCCGTCCTTCTGCCTCCCCCGCCGGGTCAGGGTTCTTCTTTGTGGAGAAGAAGGACAAAACCCTGCACCCGTGCATCGACTACTGGGGCCTCAATGACATCATGGTGAAGAACCGCTACCCGCTACCACTCATCTCCTCGGCCTTCGAGCCGCTCCAGGGGGCCAACATGTTCTCCAAGCTGGACCTACACAACGCCTACCACCTGGTGCGGATACGGGAGGGGGATGAGTGGAAGACTGCCTTCAACACGGCCAGCGGTCACTACGAGTATCTGGTCATGCCATTTGGCCTTACCAATGCTCCAGCTGTGTTCCAGGCCCTGGTTAATGATGTTCTCCGTGACATGTTGAACCGGTTCATCTTCATCTACCTCGACGACATCCTTGTCATCTCCCGCTCCGCCCAAGAACACGTACTCCATGTCCGACAGGTCCTCTAATGCCTCCTGGAGAACCAGCTTTTTGTGAAAGCGGAGAAATGCGAATTCCATAGCTCCACCATCCCCTTCCTGGGCTACATCATCGCTGCAGGGAGTGTACAGATGGATCCCGGGAAGGTGAGAGCGGTGGTGGATTGGCCCCAGCCTACGTCCAGAGTGCAGCTGCAACGTTTCCTGGGATTCGCCTATTTTTTATCACCGCTTTATCCGGGGTTACAGCACCCTGGCTTCCCCCCTGTCTGCACTCACCTCTCCCAAGATTTCGTTCACATGGTCCCCAGCTGCTGACCGGGCGTTCCGGGACCTCAAACACTGTTTCACCACTGCTCCCATCTTGGTTCATCCTGACCCGTCCTGCCAGTTTGTGGTGGAGGCCGATGCTTCGGATGTCGGAGTGGGGGCAGTCCAGTCCCAGCGTTCGGCCCTGGACCTCAAGTTACATCCCTGCGCCTTCTTCTCCCATCGCCTCAACATCACGGAGAGGAATTACGTTGTGGGGAATCGTGAGCTAACCGGATGTTTGTTCCTGACGCCGTCCGCTCTTCGGTCCTGGAGTGGGCCCACTCCTCCAGGCTTGCCTGCCACCCAGGCTCTCGTCGGACTCTGGCCTTTGTGCGACAACGCTTTTGGTGGCATACCATGGTTCCTGACGTCTCCACATTCGTCGCTGCCTTCACAATCTGTGCGCAGAACAAGACTCCTCTGAAAACTCTGGCTGGTATCCTCCAACCTCTGCCTGTTCCTCACCGTCCCTGGTCTCACATATTCCTGGACTTTGTCACGGGTCTTCCCCCATCTGATGGCAACACCGCCATCCTGACAGTTGTGGACCGGTTTTCCAAACCCACCCACTTCATTCCTCTCCCCAAGCTACCCACCGCCAAAGAGACGGCCCAGCTCATGGTGCAGCACGTCTTCCGGATCCATGGACTCCCAGTGGACATGGTCTCTGACTGGGGTCCTCAGTTCTCGTCCCGGTTCTGGAAGGTGTTCTGCACACTCATTGGGTTGTCGGCCAGCCTGTCCTCCGGTTTCCACCCTCAGTCCAATGGCCAGTCGGAGTGAGCCAACCAAGACCTGGAGACGACTCTGCTTTGCCTGGTCTCTGCCAACCCCACCACCTGGAGCCAGCAACTGGTGTGGGTTGCATACGCCCACAACACCCTTCCCTGCTCTGCCACGGGTCTTTTGCCCTTTGAGTGTTCCCTGGGTTATTAGCCCCCGCTGTTCCCGGACTAAGAGGAAGAGGTCGGCATACGCTCGGCCCAGATGTTTGTCCGCTGCTGTCGTCGTACCTGGAGGAAAGCCCGTTCGGCTCTTCTCAAGACCACCTCCAGGTATTGACGACAAGCGGACCGCCACCGGAACCCGGCTCCCTGGTATCATCTCGGGCAGAAGGTATGGCTGTCCACCTAAGATCTGCCCCTCCAGGTGGAGTCCCACAAACTTCCCCCCCGGTTTATTGGCACTTTCCCCATCTCCAAGATCATTAGCCCCTCTGCTGTTCGTCTTCTATTGCTCCATACCCTCCGTATACATCCCACTTTTCATATGTCTAGGATCAAACCCATGTCTCACAGCCCTTTGTCTCCTGATTCTGATCTGGATTACTGAGCTCTGCCTGCCCTTGACCTGTCGTTTGCCTGCCCCCTGTTTTTGTAATAAACTTGTGTTACTTCGACATTGTCTGTATCTGGGTCTTCTCCTGAAACATGGCTACTTCTCAGAAAGTATTAAACTGTCAAGAGCAGTAAAACAGGGATGTCCACTATCGGCATATCTATTTATTATGGCCAACGTAATGTTAGCTATTAAAATCAGATCCAACAATAATATCACAGGGTTAAAAATCCAGGGCTTAAAAAAAAAGATTTTAAATCCGCAAGTTGGATCCCCCACACATAGAGGATCTAGACAATTTCTCGAACCTCTTTGGATTACCACCGAACACTGATAAGTGTACAACATTACGTATTGGATCGCAAAAAAAGACAATTTATACATTACCATGTAATTTACCAATAAAATTATCTGACAGTGAAGTGGACATACTCTGTATTCATAT
This sequence comes from Coregonus lavaretus, assembly GCF_964263955.1. Lineage (NCBI taxonomy): Eukaryota > Metazoa > Chordata > Actinopteri > Salmoniformes > Salmonidae > Coregonus > Coregonus lavaretus. Next base: position 69,923 of record NW_028161102.1, read on the forward strand.
CCCAAAAGAAATAAATGATCTCACTAGCATAGCCACGGGAGGATGTTTGCGGGTGGGGTTGCAGAATTCTTTGTTTTGCCCACTATAGACAGCTATATCGGTCCGCTAATACAGGACTAGTAAAGGCCCAGTGCACTACTTTTTAGATTTTTCATTTGAATAGAAAGTTATCAAAAAATAGATAAGCTCTTACTACCATGGAAAGGTAAATACCTGTCTATTTGTGGAAAAATCACCCTGATTAATTATTTAGTCATATCCCAGTTTACCTATTTACTTATGGCCCTGCCTACACCAAACAACTAGTTTTTTAAAAATATTATACTTTATTTGGAACGGCAAGCCAGACAAAATTAAACAGGCCTATTTATATAATGAATATGAATTCGTAGGGCAAAAATTATAAAATATTAAAGCATTGAACCTCTCACTAAAGGATTCAGTCATACAAAAGTTACAGTGGGGAAAAAAAAGTATTTAGTCAGCCACTAATTGTGCAAGTTCTCCCACTTAAAAAGATGAGAGAGTCCTGTAATTTTCATCATAGGTACATGTCAACTATGACAGACAAAATGAGAAAAAAAATCAAGAAAATCACATTGTAGGATTTTTAATGAATTTATTTGCAAATTATGGTGGAAAATAAGTATTTGGTCAATAACAAAAGTTTCTCAATACTTTGTTATATACGCTTTGTTGGCAATGACACAGGTCAAACGTTTTCTGTAAGTCTTCACAAGGTTTTCACACACTGTTGCTGGTATTTTGGCCCATTCCTCCATGCAGATCTCCTCTAGAGCAGTGATGTTTTGGGGCTGTCGCTGGGCAACACAGACTTTCAACTCCCTCCAAAGATGTTCTATGGTGTTGAGATCTGGAGACTGGCTAGGCCACTCCAGGACCTTGAAATGCTTCTTATGAAGCCACTCCTTCGTTGCCCCGGCGGTGTGTTTGGGATCATTGTCATGCTGAAAGACCCAGCCACGTTTCATCTTCAATGCCCTTGCTGATGGAAGGAGGTTTTCACTCAAAATCTCACGATACATGGCCCCATTCATTCTTTCCTTTACACGGATCAGTCGTCCTGGTCCCTTTGCAGAAAAACAGCCCCAAAGCATGATGTTTCCACCCCCATGCTTCACAGTAGGTATGGTGTTCTTTGGATGCAACTCAGCATTCTTTGTCCTCCAAACACGACGAGTTGAGTTTTTACCAAAAAGTTCTATTTTGGTTTCATCTGACCATATGACATTCTCCCAATCCTCTTCTGGATCATCCAAATGCACTCTAGCAAACTTCAGACGGGCCTGGACATGTACTGGCTTAAGCAGGGGGACACGTCTGGCACTGCAGGATTTGAGTCCCTGGCGGCGTAGTGTGTTACTGATGGTAGGCTTTGTTACTTTGGTCCCAGCTCTCTGCAGGTCATTCACTAGGTCCCCCCGTGTGGTTCTGGGATTTTTGCTCACCGTTCTTGTGATCATTTTGACCCCACAGGGTGAGATCTTGCGTGGAGCCCCAGATCGAGGGAGATTATCAGTGGTCTTGTATGTCTTCCATTTCCTAATAATTGCTCCCACAGTTGATTTCTTCAAACCAAGCTGCTTATCTATTGCAGATTCAGTCTTCCCAGCCTGGTGCAGGTCTACAATTTTGTTTCTGGTGTCCTTTGACAGCTCTTTGGTCTTGGCCATAGTGGAGTTTGGAGTGTGACTGTTTGAGGTTGTGGACAGGTGTCTTTTATACTGATAACAAGTTCAAACAGGTGCCATTAATACAGGTAACGAGTGGAGGACAGAGGAGCCTCTTAAAGAAGAAGTTACAGGTCTGTGAGAGCCAGAAATCTTGCTTGTTTGTAGGTGACCGAATACTTATTTTCCACCATAATTTGCAAATAAATTCATAAAAAATCCTACAATGTGATTTTCTGGATTTTTTTTCTCAATTTGTCTGTCATAGTTGACGTGTACCTATGATGAAAATTACAGGCCTCTCTCATCTTTTTAAGTGGGAGAACTTGCACAATTGGTGGCTGACTAAATACTTTTTTTCCCCACTGTATACTTAAATCCGAACTGGTTCTCCAGCACATTAGTAAGAATGGCTGACCACGTGTTCAAAATTTTTATTTTTCCCTTCATTCAGATTACAACCTCTCACTTTTGGTTATTTGAAAATGAAATCATCTCCAAAATGTCGCTCTTTCTAAAACAAACCATATAAAGCTGGTTGCAATTTCAGTTTAATCCACCAGAAAAGACAGAACAAATATTATAAAAAATATTATGGTTAAACTCAAATATACTCATTGATTTAAAAAAAAAAACATTATTTTGGGAATAAAGAAAAGGTATGATCTTTGTTAATGACATCATAAATAGGACTGGTGGAGTTATGTCACACATGCAGTTAAAAAAATATATATGTAAATGTCTATCCAAAATTACAACTGATTGCAGCATTTCCGCAAAAATGGAGAAGGCAAGTGGAAGGGGGAGAAGGTAAGGAACTTACTTGTCTGTTGGCCCTTCATTAAAGACCAAAATTAGTTAAAACACATTGTGATCAATAAAAAAGTTTACCATTTCGATTTAAGGACCAATAGTTGGGAAGAGATTTTCAATGTGTGCATTCTATGGCACATGGTTTACGAACCGATACACAAAACAACGCAGGATTCAAAACTTAGAGTTTTCAATTAAAATTATATTATATACAAATTTTGCAAAAAAATTGAAAGTTATGTACAGTGCATTTGGAAAGTATTCAGACCCCTTGATTTTTTCCACATTTTGTTACATTACAGCCTTGTTCTAAAATGGATCAAATAAAAAATCATTGCTCATCAATCTACACACAATACCCCATAATGACAAAGCGAAAAAACAGGTTTTTAGAAATGTTTGCAAATGCATAAAAAAATTAACATGGAAATATCACATTTACATAAGTTTTCAGACCCTTTGCTTTCTACAACTTGATTGGAGTCCACCTGTTGTAAATTCAATTAATTGGACATGATTTGGAAAGGCACATACCTGTCTATATAAGGTTCCACAGTTGACAGTGCATGTCAGAGCAAAAACCAAGCCATGACGTCGAAGCAATTGTCCGTAGAGCTCCGAGACAGGATTGTGTCGAGGCACAGATCTGGGGAAGGGTACCAAAAAATGTCTGCAGCATTGAAGGTTCCCAAGAACACAGTGGCCTCCACCATTCAGAAATGGAAGAAGTTTGGAACCACCAAGACTCTTCCTAGAGCTGGCCACCCGGACAAAATGCGTAATTGTGGGAGAATGGCCTTGGTCAGGGAGGTGACCAAGAACCCAATGGTCGCTCTGACAGAGCTCCAGAGCTCCTCTGTGGAGATGAGAGAACATTCCAGAAGGACAACCATCTCTGCAGCACTCCACCAATCAGGCCTTTATGGTAGAGTGGCCAATCTGAAGCCACTCCTCAGTAAAAGGCACATGACATCCCGCATGGAGTTTGCCAAAAGGCACCTAAAGGACTCTCAGACCATGAGAAACAAGATTATCTGGTCTTATGAAACCAAGATTGAACTCTTTGGCCTGAATGCCAAGCGTCACGTCTGGAGGAAACCTGGCACCATCCCTACGATGAAGCATGGTGGTGACAGCATCATGCTGTGGGGATGTTTTTCAGCGGCAGGGACTGGGAGACTACTCAGAATCGAGGGCAAGATTAACGGAGCAAAGTACAGAGAGATCCTTGATGAAAACCCGCTCCAGAGCGCTCAGAACCTCAGACTGGGGCAAAGGTTCACCTTCCAATAGGACAATGACCCTAAGCACACAACCAAGACAATGCAGGAGTGGCCTCGGGACAAGTCTTTGAATGTACTTGAGTGGCCCAGCCAGAGCCCGGACTTGAACCCGATCCAACATCTCCGGAGAGACCTGAAAGTAGCTGTGCAGCGACACTCCCCATCTAACCTGACAGAGCTTGAGAGGATCTTTAGAGCAGAATGGGAGAAACGCCCCAAATAGAAGTGTGCCAAGCTTGTAGCGTCATACCCAAGAAGACCCGAGACTGTAATCACTGCCAAAGGTGCTTCAACAAAGTACTAAGAAAAGGGTCTGAATACTTATGTAAATGTTTTATTTGAGTTTTTTTATGTTTAATACATTTGCAAAAATGTCTAAAAACCTGATTTGCTTTGTCGTTATGGGTTATTGTGTGTAGATTGATGGGGGGAAAATACAATTTAATCCATTTTAGAATAAGGTTGTAACAAAATGTGGAAAACGTCAAGGGGTCTGAATACTTTCTGAATGCCCTGTATATGGGGGATGTAACCATCCCAGCTCTGGAGATTTTACTGCATCCTTAGATCACTTGTTTTGGTACTGCCCATATGTAGGTTGTTTTTGGTCGCAGGTTCAGGAATGGCTGAAAAATCACATTTACCTAAAGCTAACTCTGCAAATAGCACTGCTGGGTGACTTGAAAAGCCATTGTCAATAAATCAATAATATAATAATACTCTTAGTAAATATGTTCATTTTTAATTTACAATCTGTAGAAACTATGAGAATAGAAAGGTTAGAACTTTTTTGAAACATCACAGCAAAGTTGAAAAATAAATGGCAAAACTGGATGGTTTTCATAGATAGATGGGAGGGGTTGAGGGTAGCTGAAGGATAAAAAACAAAAAGATAACTAATGTAACATGTAGCATGTCCGTAAAATGTATATATTATGTATAAACTGGAAGTAGAAGCCTAATTATTTTTGTCCATTAGTTTACTCCAATTAGGGGATGGGTGTTAGGGTAAGGGGAAAACAATAAATATAAAAAATAATATATATATATATATATATATATATATATATATATGGGGGATTGGAAATGATGCCGACAATTACAGTGGGGGAAAAAAGTATTTAGTCAGCCACCAATTGTGCAAGTTCTCCCACTTAAAAAGATGAGAGAGGCCTGTAATTTTCATCATAGGTACACGTTAACTATGACAGACAAAATGAGGAAAAAAAATCCAGAAAATCACATTGTAGGATTTTTAATGAATTTATTTGCAAATTATGGTGGAAAATAAGTATTTGGTCAATAACAAAAGTTTCTCAATACTTTGTTATATACCCTTTGTTGGCAATGACACAGGTCAAACGTTTTCTGTAAGTCTTCACAAGGTTTTCACACACTGTTGCTGGTATTTTGGCCCATTCCTCCATGCAGATCTCCTCTAGAGCAGTGATGTTTTGGGGCTGTCGCTGGGCAACACGGACTTTCAACTCCCTCCAAAGATTTTCTATGGGGTTGAGATCTGGAGACTGGCTAGGCCACTCCAGGACCTTGAAATGCTTCTTACGAAGCCACTCCTTCGTTGCCCGGGTGGTGTGTTTGGGATCATTGTCATGCTGAAAGACCCAGCCACGTTTCATCTTCAATGCCCTTGCTGATGGAAGGAGGTTTTCACTCAAAATCTCACGATACATGGCCCCATTCATTCTTTCCTTTACACGGATCAGTCGTCCTGGTCCCTTTGCAGAAAAACAGCCCCAAAGCATGATGTTTCCACCCCCATGCTTCACAGTAGGTATGGTGTTCTTTTGATGCAACTCAGCATTCTTTGTCCTCCAAACACGACGAGTTGAGTTTTTAACAAAAAGTTCTATTTTGGTTTCATCTGACCATATGACATTCTCCCAATCCTCTTCTGGATCCTCCAAATGCACTCTAGCAAACTTCAGATGGGCCTGGACATGTACTGGCTTAAGCAGGGGGACACGTCTGGCACTGCAGGATTTGAGTCCCTGGCGGCGTAGTGTGTTACTGATGGTAGGCTTTGTTACTTTGGTCCCAGCTCTCTGCAGGTCATTCACTAGGTCTCCCCGTGTGGTTCTGGGATTTTTGCTCACCGTTCTTGTGATCATTTTGAGGTTGTGGACAGGTGTATTTTATACTGATAACAAGTTCAAACAGGTGCCATTAATACAGGTAACGAGTGGAGGACAGAGGAGCCTCTTAAAGAAGAAGTTACAGGTCTGTGAGAGCCAGAAATCTTGCTTGTTTGTAGGTGACCAAATACTTATTTTCCACCATAATTTGCAAATAAATTCATTAAAAATCCTACAATGTGATTTTCTGGAGAAAAAAAATCTCAATTTGTCTGTCATAATTGACGTGTACCTATGATGAAAATTACAGGCCTCTCTCATCTTTTTAAGTGGGAGAACTTGCACAATTGGTGGCTGACTAAATACTTTTTTCCCCCACTGTAAATTACTAGAGGGGCTATGTCATGATCCCTCAAAGTTCCGAATGGGGCCAAATGGCAGCCATCTTGGTCAAGAAGAAATCCAGAACCAGTCTAATTGGAATGAATGGCAGTAGAGGCATAGGTGATCATTTCCTGCTTTTACTTAGGGAGGAAAATAAAAGTAAGGCATGTGATGTATCAGAAATTGTGTAATAGAAGTACTTTCACCCAAAAATATTGTTGTATAATTATAAATACAGTTTATATGGGTTTTATACAAGTTTTCTGTATAAATAGCCTTTAAGATATTGTATACTGTATGTAAACGTGTCTCAGATTTTCTTTTCTTGGAAAGCAGTGAGTGCTATTATATAATACAAGATCAGTACTTGTTGCATTTATAACTTGTCTAAGTCCTATCATCAAATGATTTGAGGCAGTGTATGGCTGTGGATTGACCAACTAGCTCTCACAGTCTCACGTCAGAATTAGACGTTCATCCATGTTTCTGAAACTTCAAATTTCGAAGTTGATGCAAAAGTCAAATTTCAAAGTGTTTAAGGTTACGTTTAGGCATTAACTCCACATTTTTAAGGTTACGGTTAAGTTTAGGCATTAACTCCGAAATCTTAAGGTTAGACATTAACTCCGAATGGTGAGGTAAGGGTTAAGGTTTGGGATAGGCTTAAAACAAAAATCTCAAAAACAACTTTCTATTGCTGGATTAAAACTTGCAAACTTTGGAATCAGCAGCAGATGCTTACACCCATCCACCATCCCATTCCACTAACAAAACTGAAACCTACTTGAAGGTAACAGCACTCACTGCTTTCCCTAGTGGCCGGTTTCCACGTCATCTCCTGATGTCCTCAGACATGAATGGACGTCGAATACCGACTTGTATCACGGGTGACCTGGCTGGGACTGACTGCATTGTTTGAATGGAATGTTGGCATATTGGCAGTTAATTTGAAAAATGTATGGAATCATTCCTCTAAAACTGTCTGGCTAGTTAGTTTACACACATACAGTGCAGATACATTCTTCACATTCATTATTTTACACAATATCTTATCACAGCACCGGCAAACCATGGTTGACCAACTCCCTGAGCAACATGGCTGACCTTGGGACCATCATAAGACGTTTCATGGCCATTCTAGTATTCCAATTCCTAATTCTATGACTGTAGCCAACTAGCTGTGATACTAGAGACCCATTTAATCTATCTTCTTTCTAGTCAGCTTTCACAGGCCTCACACAGACATCACTTGGCCACATAACCATCTCTCCGATTAATAGGTGTCAGTGTCGGTCATGTTACAATGGAAACAATGATACAGAGTAAATTACACAGGAATCCGTTGATTAGCCTTAACAGTGGACATGAGTGAGACATCATTCCCTATGTATTTTCATTAGTTTATTTTCCCAAACCAGGAGTATTGAAGTCATGCTTTATTTTCCATAATAGTTGGAGCTAAAAACCCATATAGTCACTTAGTGCTTTTTTACAAATCCAGTCCATAGAAAAATGTCAATCTGCAAACAAACCGTTATCATATTTGTAAGTACACTGTTATTATACTGTAACATACTAAATACAACAATTGTATTGCCACTTGCTGTAAACAAGTCGACACGACGGTGAACCATAAAGAAAAACGATTGGTAATAAAGCTCAGAGCGTGCAGGCATGCGTGCCAGTGTGTGTGTGTGTGTGTGTGTGTGTGTGTGTGAATGTGCATGTCTGTCTGGTGTGTGCATGTTTGTAGATATATGTGTGTTTTGTGTGACTCCCCTGTGGCGTTCCCAATATCAGTATTCCTATATATGTGTTTGATGTGTTTGAAGCCACGTAGCATACCCAGGAACATGACAGTAAACATGGCAGAGGTTCTCCCTCAGTGGAGCAGCCATGCACGTCACCCCTCAGAAGTGTGTGTGACGGCTGTACAAACCAAACCTACTGGGGCACTCTGTCTCCCCCAAGACCCTCCCTGACTACACCGCCATGCTGGCTACACGTTGTTCAATGCAAAACTGTTCCGAATCACTCCACTGCCCTCAGCCCCAGGAAACAAAAGAACACCCCAAAGTAAAAAAATGGACAAATAAATAAATAAAAATTGATTCAACTGGAAGTGAGTAAGAGAAGGAGCCAGTTAAGTGAATCCGTGGCCCACCAGCAGTAGGTAGGTAGATGACATGATCGCCCCTCTGTCTTAATTTCTTCCCTCCGTTTAATCCGGTGTATGTTTCCTGCATGCCCCCCTAGGGAAATTAAGAGGCACACTACGAATCTCTGGGGGATTCTTCCAAGAATGAGGAAGAAAAGGCAGGCAGCATGAAAGAAGAGTGTAGGTGTGAGGAGTTACTGGCCTGGCAAAGGGCTTGCCAACACATCAAAATAAAACAGGTGTTGAACAAGACAGCAAAAAACAGATCTATTTACACATGCCAGTGAGAATGGTCTGATAATGTCTGTAGCCACATACACAATGTATAATGTGATGTGAGGTGGCACGCTGCATGTTGTCATGACTAATTTTAAGAAATGACATGTATTACATATTTTTGTCACTGTTATCCTTTGAATGTTGTTTGAGCTTTGGCTGGTTTGGGTATGTACGTATGGTCACTGTGGGTACGACGTCATCGATGCACTTATTGATGAAGCCAGTGACTGAGATGGTGTACTCCTCAATGCCATCGGAAGAATCCCAGAACATATTCCAATCTGTGCTAGCAAAACAGTCCTGTAGCTTAGCATCTGCGTCATCTGACCACTTCTTTATTGACCGAGTCACTGGTGCTTCCTGCTTTAGTTTTTGCTTGTAAGCAGGTATCAGGAGGATAGAATTATGGACAGATTTGCCAAATGGAGGGCATGGGAGAGCTTCGTACGCGTCTCTCTGTGTGGAGTAAAGGCGGTCTAGAGTTTTTTCCCTCTGGTTGCACATTTAACATGCTGGTAGAAATGAGGTAAAACAGATTTAAGTTTCCCTGCCACTAGGAGTGCCGCCTCTGGATGAGCGTTTTCCTGTTTGCTTATGGCCTTATACAGCTCATTGAGTGTGGTCTTAGTGCCAGCATCGGGTTGTGGTGGTAAATAGACAGCTACGAAAAATATAGATGAAAACTCTCTTGGTAAATAATGTGGTCTAGAGCTTATCATGAGATGCTCTACCTCAGGCGAGCAAAACCTCGAGACTTCCTTAATAGCACCAGCTGTTTACAAATATACACAGACCGCCACCCCTTGTCTTACCGGAGGCCGTTGTTCTATCTTGCCAATGCAGCGTAAACCCCGCCAGCTGTATGTTATCCATGTCGTCGTTCAGGCACGACTCGGTGAAACATAAGCGATTACAGTTTTTAATGTCCCGTTGGTAGGATATTCGTGATCGTAGCTCATCAATTTTGTTATCCAATAATTGTACTTTGGCTAATAGGACTGATGGAAAATGTATGAAAAATGTATGCACTCACAAAAAAAACTGTAGGTCGCTCTGGATAAGAGCGTCTGCTAAATGACTAAAATGGAAAATGGAAATGGGAGAGGCAGATTACCCACTCGCTGTCAGATCCTCACAAGGCATCCCGACCTACCCGATATCTCCGTCTTTTTCTCCTGCGAATGACAAGGATTTGGGCCTTGTCGGGTGTCTGAAGTAAATCCTTCGCGTCCGACTCGTTGAGGAAAAAATCTTCGTCGAGTATTAGGTGAGTAATCATTGTCCTGATATCCAGATGCTCTTTTCGGTCGAAAGTGGCAGAAACATTATGTACAAAATAAGTTACAAATAACGCAAAAAAAACACACATAATAGCACAATCAGTTAGGAGCCCGTAAAACGTCAGCCATTTCCTCCGGCGCCAATTTACAAACTCTAAAAAATGTGGACATGGGCTGTGTTTCAAAATATCACTTTTTTGTCCTGTATTGATGCTTTGCCTGTTTGATGGTTCGTCAGAGGGCTCCTTAAAAGCGGCAGCTCTACCCTTTAGCTCAGTGTGGATGTTGCCTGTAATCCATGGCTTCTGGTTTGGGTATGTACGTATGGTCACTGTGGGTACGACGTCATCGATGCACTTATTGCACACATTTTTTCTTTTATATTCCATTGTATTCTTAATATAAAATATATGTGTGTTGACTGGGATCTGGGCAGGGGAATGTAAGTGTGTCTTGTCTGTTTAATAAACAAAATAACAAACTATTGATTTCAATTGCATGGCGCAGCCATGTAGCCTATAGGCTTCACAGACCAGTAACATAATTAAACTCGAAATATGCTATTCTATTATTTTGAAAAAACCTTTTATTAGTCTTATAATGTTTCTTAGCACCTGCCTAAACAAATTAATAATGGATTCTTCTGTGATGGTGTATATTCAATGGATTTATTAAAATGGATGTCCACCCACATCAGCCCACCCCTTTTCCCACTCGTCAATGGTGCTGGCATGCGCACAGGAAGTATAAAAGGCTAATGCCGGCAAGAATGTGGTAAAAAATAGGACTGTTTGAAATGGGGTCATATAAATATCGCCCAATTTTTGTGAAAAGTGTATAAGTGAGAACCATAGACACTAATTTTCAAAAGCCCATTTTAGCATGGGCAGCGCCATTGAGGACTCACCATTTTGCTCTCACAGACACGATAATGGGACAGATACAAAGATGGGATGTCTATCTAAGTCTATGGGGAGATGCCATCTTGACATTTTTTGGTCAGAAATGTAAACTAGGAAACTGTTTATAGTTTAAAACATAGTCCATACAAGTGAGAACTTCCTCAAAGACATGTAAGGGATATTGTATTGTTAATCAGAATACGTTTCATTTTGACACCAAAGTGTGGAAGGCTGAAAGCTATAAGGCCTACTTATACATTTAGCTTTTTTTTCATCTGAGGACTATTTCTTTTTTTTATTATTTCACAGTATAACAAACAACTGAACTAGTAAAGTCAATCCTTTTTTCATTTATCATGGGTGGATTAATACGATTTTTTTTGGATTCCTTATTGGATTTTGGGACTAAACAGAATTGACTTTCATTGGAGGACATTGTTGCTAACTAATTTTAATTTGTATTTCAGAGACTAAGCCAATACTGATTTGAGCTGATTTTGGGGAATTTTGATTTGGTTCTGTTTGCAAGCTGATTTATTTGTGAATACATATCATTCTTCACATAACCTTTTGCCCTTCCTTGTATTTCTATTAGCGGCATTGGGTTTAGTGCTAACTGACAGTTTTGAAAGAAAGAAAAGAGAGAAAGATTGGGGACTAGGAACTGGGGAGGGGAGTGAAGGGAGGGCGATGACACTAGAGAACAGATGAGATGGAGCTGCTCTGCAGCATGGTGGTTAGGAGTTATAGTAGGTGGGATGTGGAGGAAGGAGGGGGGAATCTAGGACACTGTCCAGACTCCGAGCACCAAAGGCCCTGGGTCCCTGGGCACCCCGTGTCAGTCCTCTGACAGGAGAGATGGGACTGTAACACTGACTTTTTTATCCACACAGCCTCTCCTCTTCAGTCTCCTCTGAAGAATACCCTCTTTCGCACACCAGTCAGAGTTTGAGGAGAGAAATGCAGTAGTTATTATAAGGAGGGCATATGACATGGGACCCTGTGCTGCTCTTGCACTCTAGCTTTTGAAAGCAGCTCCCCTATGCACATCTCTCCGTAGTCTGGGAGACTTCCTTCCTTTCTACTTCGTACATCGCTGGAGTTGTGTTCTGAATAGAATTGTTAAAGGCAGGCTGCTTACACTCTCCTGAAACAGCTATCGACAGCTGGCTTGATAGAAATCAACCACCTTGTGTTGAAGATCACAATACCTATTGAGACCAATGACTTTGATTAAGACCGTTTAGATTAGAATGCCAACCTGCACATTCAATAATTTCTTCATTATTTTGTATGCAGCTACCACCACATAAGATCTCAAATACGTTTCCCAGTCCCTATAGAGTAGTAGGCTTAAGACAGGACCTTATCAAGTACTATCAAATCAAAGTCGAATCAAAGTTTATAGGTCACGGATACAGATTTGCAGATGTTATTGCAGGTGCAGTGAAAAGTTTGTCTTTCTATCTACAACAGTGCCGTAATACCTAGCAACAAAAAACAATACACACATTCAACTCAATGTTAGGAAGGTGTTCTTAATGTTTTGTACACTCAGTGTATATGCAGTGGCTTGCGAACGTATTCACCCCCCTTGGCATTTTTCCTATTTTGTTGCCTATCAACCTGGAATTAAAATTGATTTTTGGGGAGTTTGTATCATTTGATTTACACAACATGCCTACCACTTTGAAGATGCAAAATATATATTTTTGTGAAACAAACAAGAAATAAGACAAAAAAAAAACAGAAAACTTGAGCGTGCATAACTATTCACCCCCCCAAAGTCAATACTTTGTAGAGCCACCTTTTGCAGCAATTACAGCTGCAAGTCTCTTGGGGTATGTCTCTATAAGCTTGGCACATCTAGCCACTGGGATTTTTGCCCATTCTTCAAGGCAAAACTGCCTTGCCTGGTCCGTGAGTTTTGGTGGGCGGCCCTCTCTTGGCAGGTTTGTTGTGGTGCAATATTCTTAAAAAATTTTTATAATGGATTTAATGGTGCTCCGTGGGATGTTCAAAGTTTCTGATAATTTGTTTTATAACCCAACCTTGATCTGTACTTCTCCACAACTTTGTCCCTGACCTGTTTGGAGAGCTCCTTGTTCTTCATGGTGCCGCTTGCTTGGTGGTGCCCCTTGCTTAGTGGTGTTGCAGACTCTGGGGCCTTTCAGAACAGGTGTATATATACTGAGATCATGTGACAGAACATGTGACACTTAGATTGCACACAGGTGGACTTTTTTATGTGACTTCTGAAGGTAATTGGTTGCACCAGATCTTATTTAAGGGCTTCATAGCAAAGGGGGTGAATACATATGCACGCACCACTTTTTGAAACAAGTTATTTTTTTCATTTCATTTCACCAATTTGGACTATTTTGTGTATGTCCATTACATGAAATCCAAATAAAAATCCATCAAAATTACAGGTTGTAATGCAACAAAATAGGAAAAACGCCAAGGGGGATGAATACCTTTGCTAAGGCACTGTACTCCACAATACTAACCTAATTGACAGAGTGAAAAGAAGGAAGCTTGCACAGAATACAAATATTCCAAAACATGCATCCTGTTTGGAACAAGGCACTAAAGTAATACTGCAAAAAATGTGGCAAAGCAATTTTTTGTTGTTGTCCTGAATACAAAATGCTATGTTTGGGGCAAATCCAATACAACACATTACTGAGTTCCACTCTCCATATTTCCAAGCAAAGTGGCGGGTGCATCATGTTATGGGTATGCTTGTAATCGTTAAGGACTGGGGAGTTTTTTTTAATAAAAGAAACTGAATAGAACTAAGCACAGGCAAAATCCTAGAGGAAAACCTGGATCTGTCTGCTTTCCACCAGACACTGGGAGATTAATTCACCTTTCAGCAGGACAATAACTTAAATCACAAGACCGTCACAACCGGCCGTGACCGGGAGTCCCATATGGCGGCGCATAATTGGCCCAGGCTTACTTCGGTCGTCATTTGAACAGTGTTTCCTCTGACACATTGGTGCAGCTGGCTTCCGGGTTAAGCGAGCGTGTGTTAAGAAATGCGGCTTGGTGGGTCATGTTTCGGAGGACGCATGACTCGACCTTCGCCTCTCCCGACCCCTTTGGGGAGTGGCAGCGATTAGACAAGATCATAATCACAAAATCGGGGAGAAAAAGGTGGTAAAAATTACACACGCAAAAAAAAAGACAGTGAATATTCCTGTGGCCTAGTTCAAGTTTGGACTTATATCTACTTGAAAATCTATGGCAATACCTGAAAATGTTTGCATAGCAATGATCATCAACCAATTTGACAAAGCTTGAAGAATTTAGAAAATAATAATGGGCAGATGTTGCACAATCCAGGTGTGGAAAGCTCTTTGAGACTTACCCAGAAAGACTCACAGCTGTATTCGCTGCCAAAGGTTATTCTACAATGTATTGAATCCCTTATTGACTCAAGACATTTCAGCTTTTCATTTTTTATTAATTTGGTTAAAAAAATCTCAAAACATAATTCTACTTTGACATTATGGGGTATTGTGTGTGGGCAAGAGACACAAAATCTCAATTTAATCTATTTAAAATGCAGGCTGTAATACAACAAAATGTGGAAATATATACTGTAATGGTGTGTATTCTGGAGATGTTCGATCTGGTTCAAGTCCGGGCTCTGGCTGGGCCACTCAAGGACATTCAGAGACTTGTCCCGAAGCCACTACTGCGTTGTCTTGGCTGTGTGCTTAGGGTCGTTGTCCTGTTGGAAGGTGAACCATCGCTCCACTTTGAGGTCCTGAGCACTCTGTAGCAGATGTTCATCATGGATCTCTCTGTACTTTGCTCCGTTCATCTTTGCCTCGATCCTGACTAGTCTCCAAGTTCCTGCTGCTGAAAAACATCCCCACAGCATGATGCTGCCACCACCATGCTTCACTATAGGGCTGGTGCCAGGTTTCCTCCAGACCTGTCGCTTGGCATTCAGGCCAAAGAGTTCAATCTTGGTTTCATCAGAGCAGAGAATCTTGTTTCTCATGGTCTGAGAGTCCTTTAGGTGCATTTTGGAAAACTCCAATCGGGCTGTCATGTGCCTTTTACTGAGGAGAGGCTTCCGTCTGGCCACTCTACCATAAAGGCCTGATTGGTGGAGTGTTGCACAGATGGTTGTCCTTCTGGAAGGTTCTCCCATCTCCACAGAGGAACTCTGGAGCTCTGTCAGAGTGAACATCAGGTTCTTGGTCACCTCCCTGACCAAGGCCTTTCTCCCCCTATTGCTCAGTTTGGCCGGGCGGCCAGCTCTAGGAAGAGTCTTGGTGGTTCCAAACATCTTCCATTTAAGAATGATGGAGGCCACTGTGTTCTTGGGGACCTTCAATGCTGCAGAAATGTTTAGGTACCCTTCCCCAGATCTGTGCCGCAACACAATCCTGTCTTGGAGCTCTACGGACAATTCCTTCGACCTCATAGCTTGGTTTTTGCTCTGACATGCACTGTCAACTGCGGGACGTTATATAGACAGGTGTGTGCCTTTTCAAATCATGTCCAATCAATTGAATTTACCACAGGTGGACTCCAATCAAGTTGTAGGAACATCTCAAGGATGATCAATAGAAACAGGATGCACCTGAGCTCAATTTCGAGTCTCATAGCAAAGGGGCTGAATACTTATGTAAATACGTTTTTTCTGTTTTTTATTTTTTGTAAATTTGCACAAATTTATAAAAACCTGTTTTCGCTTTGTTATTATGGGGTATTAAATAATTTAATCAATTTTATAATAAGGCTGTAACTTAGCAAAATGTGGAAAAAATCAAGGGGTCTGAATACTCTGAAGTATGGGCCATGACTAGAATACAGTATATACAAATAATGTAGGTAAAACAGTATGTAAACATTATTAAAGTGACCAGTGTTCAATGACTATGCACATAGGGCAGTAGTCTCTAAGGTACAGGGTAGTACAGTGACACTAGTAACAGTGACTAAGTTTCAGGGCAGGGTTCTGGGCAGAGGCCGGCTAGTGGTGACTGTATAACAGTCTGATGACCTTGAGATAGAAGCTGTTTATCAGTCTCACTGTCCCGGTTTTGATGCACCTGTACTGTCTCCACCTTCTAGATGGTAGCGGGGTGAACAGGCCATGGCTCAAGTGGCTGAGGTCCTTGAGGATCTTCTTGGCCTTCCTGTGGCACCGGGTGCTGTAGACGTCCTGGTGGGCAGGCACTGTGCCCCCAGTGATGCATTGGGCTGACCGCACCACCCTTTGGAGAGCTTTTCACCCTCTCCATTGCAGCCTTGTCGATGTGGATGGGGGCGTGCGCTCTCTGCTGTCTCCTGTAGTCCATGATCAGCTCCTTTGTTTTTTTGACATTGAGAGAGAGGTTATTTTCCTGGCACCACTCTGCCAGGGCTCTCACCTACTCCCTGTAGGCTGTCTTGTCATTGTTGGCAATCAGGTCTACCACTGTTGTGTCGTCAGCAAAGTCGATGATTGAGTTGGTGACGTGCATGGCCACGCAGTCATGGATGAACAGGGAGTACAGGAGGGGGCTGAGCACACACCCCTGTGGGGCCCGCGTTAAGGATTTGCGTGGTGGAGGTGTTGTTGCCTACCTTCACCACTTGGGGTCGGCCCGTCAGGAAGACCAGGACCTAGTTGCACAGGGAGGGGTTCAGACCTAGGGCCCTGAGCTTAGTGGTGAGCTTGGAGGACACTATGGTATTGAAGGCTGAGCTGTAGTCGATGAACAGCATTCTTACATAGGTACTTGTCTTGTCCTGGTGGGATTGGGCAGTGTGCAGTGTAATGGCTATTGTGACGTTTGTGGATCTGTTGGGGCGGTATGCAAATTGTAGTGGGGCTACGGTGTCGGGTAAGGTGGAGGTGATATGATCCTTAACTAGCCTCTCAAAGCACTTCAGGATGACAGAAGTGAGTCCTACGGGGTGATAGTAATTTAGTTCAGTAACCTTCGCTTTCTTGGGTACAGGAACAATGGTAGACATCTTAAAGCAAGTGGGGACAACAGACTGGGATATGGAGAGATTGAATATGTCCGTAAACACTCCAGCCAGCTGGTCTGCATATGGTCTGAGGACGCGGCTTGGGATGCCGTCTGGACCGGCACTGTTGGGTGGGTTTACACACTTAAATAAATTAGGTACTCAAGTCGGCCACAGAGAACGAGAGCGCACAGTCCTCGTGAGCGGCGGGGGCTCGCGTCAGTGGCTCGATGTTGTTTTCCTTGAAGCGGGCAAAGAAGGTGTTTAGCTTGTCCAGGAGCGAGGCGTCGGTGTCCGCGACGTGGCTGGCTTTCCCTTTATAATCTGTGATTATCTGGAGTCCCTGCCACATACGTCTCGTGTCTGAACCGTTGAATTGACTCCACTTCATCCCTGTACTGTCGTTTTGCCTCTTTGATTGCCTTACAGAGGTCGTAGCAGGTCTGTCTGTACACGTCCATGTCCCCAGTCACCTTGCCATGGTTAAATGCGGTGGTTCATGCAGTTTTGCGCAATTGCTGCCATCTTTCCACAGTTTTTGGTTTGGATAAATTCTAATTGTCACTGTGGGAACAACATCCTCTATGCACTTCCTGATGATCCCAGTCGCTGAGTCAGTGTATACGTTCGCTGTGGTGACCCGGGAACATTTCCCAGTCAGAGTGATCAAAACCATCTTTAAGCATAGATTCCAATTGGTCAGACTCAGTGGTGTAAAGTAAAACTACTTTAAAGTACTACTTAAGTAGTTTTTTGGGGTATCTGTACTTTACTATTCATATTTTTGACTACTTTTACTTTTACTTCACTACATTCCTAAAGAAAATTATGTACTTTTTACTCCATACATTTTCCCTGACACCCAAAAGTACTTGTTACATTTTGAATGCTTAGAAGGACAGGAAAATTGTCTAATTCACACACTCATCAAGGTCATCTCTACTGCTACTGATCTGGTGAACTCACTAAACACATGCTTCGTTTGTAAATGATGTCTGAGAGTTGGAGCGTGCCCCTGGCTATCTGTAAATAAATAAAAAACTAGAAAATGTGGCAGTCTGCTTTGCTTAATATAAGGAATTTGAAATGATTTATACTTGTACTTTTACTTTTGATACTTAAGTATATTTAAAACCAAATACTTTTAGATTTTTACTCAAGCAGTTTTTTACTGGGTGACTTTCACTTTTACTTGAGTCATTTTCTATTAAGGTATCTTTACTTTTACTCAAATATGACAATTGGGTACTTTTTCCACCACTGGTCTGCTGTGCATTACCTAGGCAATTAAAGCCTTAGAAAGATAAAACCTTGGACTCAAACTTTGAGTGAGTCTCTGGTGAGTCAAACCTCAGAGCAGATCTATAAACCAAACAGCGCTCCGGTGGGAACTATAGTTCTCTCTCTGGATGGATGTATAATTACCTTGGGTTTGTTTGGGGAAAAAGGAGGAAAAACTGTTTCATTCCCTTTCTGTTTTCTTTGAACGCATGGTATGATGCTTGGTTTTAGATAGATGGCCGTCAATCTCGTTTATGTAACGCTTTGTTATTTTAATTAGAATATTGAATTGTTGTCTGTTGAATTATATTTATAGGGAAACTGAGTGCAGAGTTACGATTAAAAAAGCTAACTATGAAGAGGAAATGTACAGTGTTCATACAGTGAATTTGTACAATTATTAAGCCTATCAATCTAAAAATAAATTCTTGAAATGTATGATGTTAACATGTTGGAACTGTTCCAGTTTTGAATGCAGCCTCTGCCAGTCTCAGGTGTTGACAATTGTAATCAAGTATGGGGTCAGAGTTACTTATCTTCAGCATAAAAATGACTGTTTCTGTTTGTTCTACAGATTCCATTAGCATGAGAAGGCTTGCATGCACAGGGAAGGGAAAGGGAGTGCTGACACCATCAGGGCGCCCCCTTTAAGACAGCAGCCATGATGGAATCAAGAAGGCAATCGGTGCACTCCAGACAAAATAAGTCAATGGCCTAGATTTCTATCCACCAATCAATACGATTACAAAGGTAGGCCAATATGTAACCAATGTTCACAACCAGGACACATTGCCCATTATTTTAGAGCAACTAAGGTACCCAGATTGGCTCCTTTAAACTAGCCAACACCTGAGACTGACAGTGGTTGCGTTCAAAACTGCAACATTTATAGCCTTATTCATATTTAGTATAATTACATAAGTTCTGCTTAATTAACTTTTTGTAATGTTTTAAAAACTTGCTACAAAGTCTTATCCATTCATCATTTATTCCCTATTGATACAGACCAGCCGTTACTACGCACGCTGAACAAAACTAGGCCATCTATTTCCCAACTGAACATTCACCCATATATTTGAGCAATATGGAGAGATAATTCATCATAATTTAATGATGCTTATACAGACAGTGCTGGAGCAATGGCACAAGCTGTAGAAGATCAATATGGACTTATTCTTCCAGACCCAATTCCCTTCAGCGCTCGATCCCAACACCCTTCCCACCTGCTCCTCAACCCCTCACATTGTTTTCTAAAAATGACCATTCCAATTTCTCTCTCTCTCTCTCTCTCTCTCTCTCTCTCTCTCTCTCTCTCTCTCTCTCTCTCTCGCTCACTCTTTCCTTCACTATTTCCTTCACTCTCTGGCATCTCCTCCTAAATAGGCCTGGCCTCCATCCCACTGTCAGCCTGCACCTGCATAGGTGTGTGTGTGGTGGGGATAAGGATAGGGGTGATGGAGGGGGGTGTGTGGAGGGGAGATGAGGAGGACTTCTCTGGGACACACTAATCAGCTCCAAACCGAGACCCAGTTATGCCGTCTCTCACTGAACTGGTGAGAAGAACCACTCGCTAGCTAGCTACACTTCCCACCCCCTCGCTTCTCCTTAGTACAGGGTCAACCCAGCCCCCATTCTTCCCCCATGGTCTGGTCCCTCATTCCCATGGTCCCCACTCCCCCACTCCCCCATCACCTGGCTCCCATCCCCAGTCCCCTTATGGGGGTGCTGAGGGCGAGGACGGCCAACAGCTGCTCCACCAAGGGACCGTCCCCAACGCAGACTCAACGACACCCGTGTGTGTTAACCTTTTCCTTTAATTAACATCGGCCCAACTTACACCCCCCCCCCCCTCCCCCTATCCCCCCGCACCACCCGAGTTCCAGAGAGAGGCTTTCTGGGCTTGTGCCGCTGTCGGGAAGTAGGGAAGATACTCAGGGGGGAGTCAGGGGGGTGAGAAGGTGGAGAGGAGGATGAATAATGTGCTCATGGCCTGGGAGAAGCAAGGTTGCCTCCTAATCCTTCCGAGCCCTTTTTATCCACATGCCTTAGAGCCACAGCAAACCACAAAACACCAGTCAGTCAGTTACAATGCTGCTGCCTCTTTTCAAAGAGAGATGCAGGAACGTAATTGGACACAGTGGTGAAAAGACGTCTCTTCAACATTTACTGCGGAGCTCATTATAGTTTTGTCTGTTCACGACAAAAGTTACTTGAAAACTGTAAGAATTAATGCACAGTGACTCCCAATCAGTGGGTTAAAGAGAGCTGTTATGCTGCTTGTGCACGTCATTTCCTGCCTCCACCAGGTAATACTATTCATATTCAGGTATTTGTAACTTGCCACAGTACATGAAATATAATATCTACCCATTCTCTTGAAGATGAAACCTAGTAGGGTAAGTGGATTCCCAGCAAACCAGAACTGGTTCTGTGAAAGTTCCCAGAACATTCGTTAGGTTGTGGAAAATGTTCTCATAACACAAAAACTGTCCAGTCGTGCTGATGATTATAGAATGTTTGTAGAAAACATTCGCCTGATGTTACAAGAACGTTCCTAGAACACACTTAATGTTATAATGTTTCATTAGGTTGTGGGAACAGTCTGGTGAGAATATTGTGGTGACATCACAAAATATATGTTCCCAAAACACAAAAACTGTCAAGTTGTGCGGCTGATTCTACAATGTTTCTTTTAAGGTGCAAAATACATTCACCTGATGTTGCAAGAACGTTCCTAGAACACATTTTGTCTGTTATTTAAAGGTTCCCAGAATGTTTCTTTAGGTTGTGGAACAATTGTGGGGATATGACAAGGGCCCTGGTGGCACAGAAGGTTACTGATATGGCTGCAGATCTGAAGATTGCAGGGTCAGTCCCACATATTCTTTAACCATGTTTATTTAAAATAAATAACAGATTCTGAAATTGAGGCTCAGATATACTCTACTAAAAGAGAGGATGTATTTATTTTGTCCAGATTTATAAATCCAGTCAGAAATGCAGAATTTTGACTAAGTGTAAAAAATAAAACAGTTCACTTTAAAGAATATATATATAATTCCTACTTTGAGATGCTTGATATGGTCCCCCTGTTTTATTTTTCATGATCTGAAAAGCAAAAGGGATCCTAGAGCAGCACTCATTGTCTTGGATACTTTGTAAATATGGGCCCATAACTGCACAGCATATAAAGAAAATGGCTGAAGTGGTGGTGAATACCCCAGTATTTCCCTCATTTAGCGCTAGGACTAACATTGCCAACTTTTTTTCAATTTAGATGAGAATTGTGTTATACTGTTGCTACTTCTGTGAATGTCTGAACATCTGAATCCCAAAATAAACTGCTCACATTGAGGACATGAAGTTGTAAATGCTAAGTTTGTGCAACATATTTCTGTGAAAAAACAGTGTGGCCGCTCAAATGCGGACTGTTGCGTCAATCGTAAGTAGATGTTCTAATCACACCGGTTCGAGCGCACGCTGCAGGGACCGCTGTAGAATGACCCGTGTGCTCGTACGCGTCAAAGGATTTTAAAGTATGAGAAAGCAGATTGGAATACATCCCAATTATGTTTCTCTTCAGATGTAATGGTATTTGAGGACTATATTGTAGGCCCACTAGAAGGTGATATAGACACACAGCATTTACATTTCATTCATAGGACATTTGAACAGCATTTATTCATACAAACACAACCACATTTTTTAGACTTCATATGTTAACAATCTGCACATGTGGGGTTTGAACCTGCAATGTTTGGTTCCCAAGCCAGGTCTGTTATCCTCTGTGCCAGCAGGGAAGCGCTCTTACCTCTTATTTTTTCATTATATAGCCATGGCAGTATGGTCAATCAGGAATTCCATGCTTCCTTTTTAGCCTTCTTAGACAAAATTAACCCAGGAAAGAGTGAGCTAACACAAGCGGACATATTTAGCTAACTCTCGGCTGACAGAAACTATAATATGAATTAGCTAATAGCAATGACTATTTAAGATTCATCACATCACGGGTGAGCTCACCAGTGATGAAAATAATTGAGTAAAACACTTTCTAAAAGTAATCCGATGGTGGGTAGAGTTTGTGCACGCCACCATGTTTTGTTTTTCCGCGTCAACCGAAGATAAGATGAGGTGACAAGATGAGATGGGTCTGCCTGTTGAAGGGGATGTGTCGTCTACCATCCTTCACTTCCCATCATTCACTTCCAGAAGTTTACACGAAAGAAGAGTGAACCATCCCTTCACCTCTTTTTGTTATAACATATGTGGTCTGACAGAGGTTTATGTGACACCCAGAATGCATTGAATGATGTCAACAAACATGGCTCCACACATAGCCAGCAATTAGCTTAGCATTAGCTCATCATAATCAGTCCAACCTTCAAAAATTAATCATATGTGTCCATTACAATCTATGCAAAAATCAGAATGCATGATTTGTCACCATTACTTGAAAACGTGAATAAAACAGAGGAGACAACTCACTGGAGATTTGTGCTTTCATTCTGGAGAGTCTGACAGTGACAGTGAGGAGCTACCCTCCCAATGTTGTGGCCATTGAGAGCCCTGAATCTGAGGAACCCTTGCCCACCGACGAAGTCCCAGGTCCCTCTGAAGATGCTGGTGGTGATGGAGGCAGACCAACAGTGGGTGAAGTATAGGTCGTCTGCGGTAGCTGGAAAGCCGCCAGCCATTTCACCCGTCCTGGCCCTGCTATTGGCTTTGAGTCCCGGTCTGGAGTGCAAAGCCCCTTGCCATCTCCCTCTGAGGCAGAGTGCTTCAAGCAGTTTCTGACAGAGGACTTGGTGGGTGACATAGTGAAGGAGCTACAGGAGAAAAGTGAGCCACAGAGAAGGTGGACCACCTGACTGGAGAGAGAAACATCAAACCAGACTCTGTGCTTGACTATAATCACAAAATGTGGGCAGTGAATAAGGCGGACATTATAAACAACTTTGTGGCATGTGCTCGGAAAACCACTAAGTGGTATAAGGATATATTGTCCCATTTGATCGACACTGCTGTCCTCAATGGCCACAGCCAGCTAACAAGTGAGATGATTACTGAAGAAGGTTTTTTGTAATTGGACTTAGAGTTTCCATATAAATCACATACTCCCCATCCTCATTTGAAATGTTAATTTTAGTAATTTAGAAGATGCTCTTATCCAGAGTGACTTATAGTAGTGAGAGCATATATCTTCATACTTATACCCTGTGGGAATCGAACCCACAACACTGGCATTGCAAGCGCCACGTTCTACCAACTGAGCCACACTGGACCCCCATCCTCCCCATGCCCTCTCCCCCATAGGTGAGGTGATTACCTACCAAAAGTATAGAGCGAACTGCATGAGAGAGCTGCTGGGGGAGCACCATCCACTGGGGGCCGTCCTGCTGCAGACAATCCCCTGCTCCAACTGCTGCTCAAGGCAGTCGCACACAGAGGCACTGTAAAGTCTGCTTGTCCAGCACCAGGAGAATGAAGCAGAGGAGTTTGACAAGGTACATGTGTATACATTGTCACACACCCCTGTGTGTTGCTCCATGCTTTGGGGGGTGCCATACGCTTAAACACTATTGAGCACATCTGCAGCAATTACTGACTGACTGACTGACTTGACAGGTGTCCTGCCATGATAATATGAGTTTAAGGGTGGGCGGTGTGAATGCAGTTTTTGTTGTTCAACCACTACATAAATATTGAAATATGGGTTATGCATATTTGTAATTATATTTGTAATTTGTAAAAATAAGCGGTAAGAGAGCTTTATTGTTTTAGGAACCTATCTCTTGTAATATCCCCACAATACTCCCACAACCTAAAAAAATGATTTAGGAAGTTTTAAAGAACATAAAACATGTGTACTGGGAACGTTCTTGTAACATAAAGTGGATATGTTTTTTACCCGAAAAGGAATATTGTATAATCATCCGTACAACTGGACAGTTTTGGGAGCATATCTTTTTTGATGTCCCCACAATGTTCCCACCAGACTGTTCCCACAACCTAATGAAACACTCTGGGAACCTTTAAAGAACAGACAAAAACATTACTGGTACGTTGTGTTATTACATTACATGGAAACCTAATGAGAACTTTGGGGAAATTTTCTGTGGTGGTTGTTACAGATGTGGTGCAAAACATTTTAGTGAATGTAAGGAGAACATTCCAATGATATTTATTTAAAAAAGTAAAAAATACAGTGCATTTGGAAAGTATTCAGAGCTATGGACTTTTTCCACATTTTGTTACGTTACAGCCTTATTCTAAAATTGATTAAATACATTATTTTCTTCATCAATCTACACACAATACCCCATAATGACAAAGCAAAAACAGGTTTTTAGAAATGTTTGCAAATGTATTACAAATAAAAAACAGAAATACCTTAATTATTTAAGTATTCAGATCCTTTGCTATGAGACTCGAAAATGAGCTCAGGTGCATCCTATTTCCACTGATCATCCTTGAGATGTTCCTACGACCTGATTGGAGTCCACCTGTGGTAAATTCAATTGATTGGACATGATTTGGAAAGGCACACACCTGTCTATATAAGGTCCCACAGTTGACAGTGCATATCAGAGCAAAAACCAAGCCATGAGGTCGAAGGAATTGTCCGTAGAACTCTGAGACAGGATTGTGTCGAGGCACAGATCTGGGGAAGGGTACCAAAACATTTCTGCAGCATTGAAGGTCCCCAAAGACACAGTGGCCTCCATCATTCTTAAATGGAAGAAGTTTGGAACAAGCAATACTCTTCCTAGAGCTGGCCACCCAGCCAAATCGAGCAATTGGGAGAGAAGGGCCTTGGTCAGGGAGGTGACCAAGATCCCGATGGTGACAATGACAGAGCTCCAGAGGTCCTCTGTGGAGATGGGAGAACCTTCCAGAAGGACAACCATCTCTGCAGCACGCCACCAATCAGGACTTTATGTTAAAGTAGCCAGACGGAAGCCCCTCCTCAGTAAAAGGCACATGACAGCCGCTTGGAGTTTGCCAAAAAGCACCTAAAGGACTCTCAGACCATGAGAAACAAGATTCTCTGGTCTGATGAAACCAAAATTGAACTCTTTGGCCTGAATGCCAAGTGTCACGTCTGGAGGAAACCTGGCACCATCCCTACGGTGAAGCATGGTGGTGGCAGCATCATGCTGTGGGTATATTTTTCAGTGGCAGGGACTGGGAGACTAGGGACTGGGACTGGGAGACTAGTCAGGATCGAGGGAAAGATGAACGGGGAAAAGTACAGAGAGATCCTTGATGAAAACCTGCTCCAGAGCGCTCAGGACTTCAGAATTGGGCGAAGGTTCCCCTTCCAACAGGACAACGACCCTAAGCACACAGCCAAGACAACGCAGGAGTGGCTTCGGGACATGTCTCTGAATGTCTTGAATGGCCCAGCCAGAGCCCAGACTTGAACCTGATCGAACATCTCTGGACAGACGTGAAAATAGCCGTGCAGCGACGCTCCCCATCCAACCTGACAGAGCTTGAGAAGAATGGGAGAAACTCCCAAAATACAGGTGTGTCAAGCTTGTAGCGTTATACCCAAGAAGACTCAAGGCTGTAATCACTGCCAAAGGTGCTTCAACAAAGTACTGAGTAAAGGGTCTGAATACTTATGTAAGTGTGATATTACAGTTTTGAAAATGTTATACATTTGCTAAAATTTCTAAAAACCTGTTTTTGATCCGTTTTAGAATAAGGCTGTAACGTAACAAATGTGGAAAAGGTCAAGGAGTATGAATACTTTCCGAATGCACTGTATACAGTGGGGGAAAAAAGTATTTAGTCAGCCTCCAATTGTGCAAGTTCTCCCACTTAAAAAGATGAGAGAGGCCTGTAATTTTCATCATAGGTACACGTCAACTATAACAGACAAAATGAGAAAAGAAAATCCAGAAAATCACATTGTAGGATTTTTAATGAATTTATTTGCAAATTATGGTAGAAAATAAGTATTTGGTCAATAACAAAAGTTTCTCAATACTTTGTTATATACCCGTTGTTGGCAATGACACAGGTCAAACGTTTTCTGTAAGTCTTCACAAGGTTTTCACACACTGTTGCTGGTATTTTGGCCCATTCCTCCATGCAGATCTCCTCTAGAGCAGTGATGTTTTGGGGCTGTCGCTGGGCAACACGGACTTTCAACTCCCTCCAAAGATTTTCTATGGGGTTGAGATCTGGAGACTGGCTAGGCCACTCCAGGACCTTGAAATGCTTCTTACGAAGCCACTCCTACGTTGCCCGGGCAGTGTGTTTGGGATCATTGTCATGCTGAAAGACCCAGCCACGTTTCATCTTCAATGCCCTTGCTGATGGAAGGAGGTTTTCACTCAAAATCTCACGATACATGGCCCATTCATTCTTTCCTTTACACGGATCAGTCGTCCTGGTCCCTTTGCAGAAAAACAGCCCCAAAGCATGATGTTTCCACCCCCATGCTTCAAAGTAGGTATGGTGTTCTTTGGATGCAACTCAGCATTCCTTGTCCTCCAAACACGACGAGTTGAGTTTTTACCAAAAAGTTCTATTTTGGTTTCATCTGACCATATGACATTCTCCCAATCCTCTTCTGGATCATCCAAATGCACTCTAGCAAACTTCAGACGGGCCTGGACATGTACTGGCTTAAGTAGGGGGACACGTCTGGAACTGCCGGATTTGAGTCCCTGGCGGCGTAGTGTGTTACTGATGGTAGGCTTTGTTACTTTGGTCCCAGCTCTCTGCAGGTCATTCACTAGGTCCCCCCGTGTGGTTCTGGGATTTTTGCTCACCGTTCTTGTGATCATTTTGACCCCACGGGGTGAGATCTTGCGTGGAGCCCCAGATCGAGGGAGATTATCAGTGGTCTTGTATGTCTTCCATTTCCTAATAATTGCTCCCACAGTTGATTTCTTCAAACCAAGCTGCTTACCTATTGCAGACACAGTCTTCCCAGCCTGGTGCAGGTCTACAATTTTGTTTCTGGTGTCCTTTGACAGCTCTTTGGTCTTGGCCATAGTGGAGTTTGGAGTGTGACTGTTTGAGGTTGTGGACAGGTGTCTTTTATACTGATAACAAGTTCAAACAGGTGCCATTAATACAGGTAACGAGTGGAGGACAGAGGAGCCTCTTAAAGAAGAAGTTACAGGTCTGTGAGAGCCAGAAATCTTGCTTGTTTGTAGGTGACAAAATACTTATTTTCCACCATAATTTGCAAATAAATTCATTAAAAATCCTACAATGTGATTTTCTGGATTTTTTTTCCTCAATTTCTCTGTCATAGTTGACGTGTACCTATGATGAAAATTACAGGCCTCTTTCATCTTTTTAAGTGGGAGAACTTGCACAATTGTTGGCTGACTAAATACTTTTTTTCCCCACTGTAAATTACTAGAGGGGCTATGTCATGATCCCTGAAAAAAGTATTTAGTCAGCCACCAATTGTGCAAGTTCTCCCACTTAAAAAGATGAGAGAGGCCTGTAATTTTCATCATAGGTACACGTCAACTATGACAGACAAATTGAGAAAAAATTATCCAGAAAATCACATTGTAGGATTTGTTATGAATTTATTTGCAAATTATGGTGGAAAATATTTATTTAGTCACCTACAAACAAGCGCGATTTCTGGCTCTCACAGACCTGTAACTTCTTCTTTAAGAGGCTCCTCTGTCCTCCACTCGTTACCTGTATTAATGGCACCTGTTTGAACTTGTTATCAGTATAAAATACACCTGTCCACAACCTCAAACAGTCACACTCCAAACTCCACTATGGCCAAGACCAAAGAGCTGTCAAAGGACACCAGAAACAAAATTGTAGACCTGCACCAGGCTGGGAAGACTGAATCTGCAATAGGTAAGCAGCTTGGTTTGAAGAAATCAACTGTGGGAGCAATTATTAGGAAATGGAAGACATACAAGACCACTGATAATCTCCCTCGATCTGGGGCTCCACGCAAGATCTCACCCCGTGGGGTCAAAAAGATCACAAGAACGGTGAGCAAAAATCCCAGAACCACACGGGGGGACCTAGTGAATGACCTGCAGAGAGCTGGGACCAAAGTAACAAAGCCTACCATCAGTAACACACTACGCCGCCAGGGACTCAAATCCTGCAGTGCCAGACGTGTCCCCCTGTTTAAGCCAGTACATGTCCAGGCCCGTCTGATGTTTGCTAGAGTGCATTTGGATGATCCAGAAGAGGATTGGGAGAATGTCATATGGTCAGATGAAACCAAAATAGAACTTTTTGGTAAAAACTCAACTCGTTGTGTTTGGAGGACAAAGAATGCTGAGTTGCATCCAAAGAACACCATACCTACTGTGAAGCATGGGGGTGGAAACATCATGCTTTGGGGCTGTTTTTCTGCAAAGGGACCAGGACGACTGATCCGTGTAAAGGAAAGAATGAATGGGGCCATATATCGTGAGATTTTGAGTGAAAACCTCCTTCCATCAGCAAGGGCATTGAAGATGAAACGTGGCTGGGTCTTTCAGCATGACAATGATCCCAAACACACCGCCCGGGTAACGAAGGAGTGGCTTCGTAAGAAGCATTTCAAGGTCCTGGAGTGGCCTAGCCAGTCTCCAGATCTCAACCCCATAGAAAATCTTTGGAGGGAGTTGAAAGTCCGTGTTGCCCAGCGACAGCCCCAAAACATCACTGCTCTAGAGGAGATCTGCATGGAGGAATGGGCCAAAATACCAGCAACAGTGTGTGAAAACCTTGTGAAGACTTACAGAAAACGTTTGACCTGTGTCATTGCCAACAAAGGGTATATAACAAAGTATTGAGAAACTTTTGTTATTGACCAAATACTTTTCTTCCACCATAATTTGCAAATAAATTCATAAAAAATCCTACAATGTGATTTTCTGGATTTTGTTTTCTCATTTTGTCTGTAAAAGTTGACGTGTACCTATGATGAAAATTACAGGCCTCTCTCATCTTTTTAAGTGGGAGTACTTGCACAATTGTTGGCTGACTAAATACTTTTTTCCCCCACTGTATGTATGTATGTGTGTGTGTTTTATCAAAAATATTTTTTGAATGTTTTTGGGATGTTATAATCCTAATGTTAGATAAAACCCTAATTTCTTGGGAATCTTGGCTAATGTTCAGGGAATGTTCCTGGTTTGCTGGCTGCAACCTGGACTATTATTCTGTACGTAGGTCCAATACACTCCATTTAGTATGATATATTACGTTTTGTATGGTTGTATTAATTTGTGTCCATCACACATTTCGTATGATACGTTACGAATTACAATTTGTATTATATGTTACAAATCACAAAACGTGCAATATGATACGAATTGACAAAAAGTACAATATGTTACGAATTTGAAAAATGTATATGATATGTTACGAATTCTAGCTAGGTGGCTAGATGGCTAATGTTAGCTAGCTGGCTAACATTAGCTAGGCTAGGGGTTAGGAGTTAAGGTTTATGTTATGCTTAAGTTTATGAGTTAGGTTACAGGGTTAGGGGAAGGGTTAACTAAAAGGGTTAAGGTTAGGGTTAGGGGAAGGTTTATCTAACGTGCTAAGTAGGTGCAAAGTAGATTTTTAAAAAATGCTAATTCGCTAAAATGTTGTCTGTAATGAGATTCAAACTCGCAACCTTTGGGTTGCTAGACATTCACGTTATACGCCCACCCATCCACCCCGACCAACCACACTACTTTTGTTTTTATGCCTTAAGTAATCATCTGTTTTCTGTTACCGTCCAAACATAACATATCATACTAATTTGGTGTCCCGGATTTACATTTACTATGTCACATCTAGTCTATGAGACCAGGCTGGGTTTTCTAATCCTGAACAGCATGTAAACAAAGGACCTAAATGAGTTGTCATAGCTCTGGAGAACCTAAGGGTGGCCAGACACATGTATTGCTGCTCTGAGTCTGAGGTGAATAGCAGTGATGGTGTAGAATGTTCCGTGAGATGAGGGTTCTGTTCTGATGCATGACTGGGTATCGTAGCCTAGTTAGTTGAATCAGCATGTAGAAGGAAGGTGCAGAGGCGAGACCCTAATGAGAATGAGCCAGTCGTAATGAGAGAGTAAAAAGTGAATCACTCTCATTTGGATGGAAAATTGTTTCGAAGGACTCTCTTTCTTTCTCTTTCTACGTCTTTTCTTCTCTTGTGGGTTATTGCCAAGAAAAGTGTCCATAGAGCAATAGGAGTGGATTTTTCATGTCGGACTTGGCTCGGGGCAATTCCTCAAGGGATTCTGTTTCTTGGCATGTTCATAGTGGTCACCATTTAACAGGAGATGGGCTTTAGAGGTCAAAGACATTTTGAAGGACATAAAATTCCCCCGAATCATTCTTGATCACACAATGAAACCCATGTTTCATGAGCTGAAATAAAAGATCCCAGAAATGTTCCATATGCACAAAAAGTGTATTTCTCTCAAATGTTGTGCACAAATTTGTTTACATCCCCGTTAGTGAGCATTTCTCCTTTGCCAAGATAATCCATCCACCTGACAGGTGTGGCATATCAAGAAGCTGATTAAACAGCATGATTATTACACAGATGCACAGGTGTGGCATATCAAGAAGCTGATTAAACAGCATGATTATTACACAGATGCACCTTGTGCTGGGGAAAATAAAAGGCCACTCTAAAATGTGCAGTTTTGTCACACAACACAATGACACAGATGTCTCAAGTTTTGAGGGAGCGCGCAATTGGCATGCTGACTGCAGGAATGTACACCAGAGCTATTGCCAGAGAATTGAATGTTCTGAACGAAAGCTGAAAATATCCCAGTTATTCCATGGCCTGCATACTCACCAGACATGTCACCCATTGAGCATGTTTGGGATGCTCTGGATCGACGTGTACGACAGCGTGTTCCAGTTCCCGCTAATATCCAGCAACCTCGCACAGCCATTGAAGAGGAGTGGGACAAAATTCCACAGGCCACAATCCACAGCCTGATCAACTCTATGTGAAATGAGATGTGTCACGCTGCGTGAGGCTAATGGTGGTCACACCAGATACTGACTGGTTTTCAAAATCCTCACCCCTACCTTTTCCCACGGGGGGCCAGTATGAAAATAAAAAAGAATAATGTATGCACTAACTGTAAGTCGCTCTGGATAAGAGCGTCTGCTAAATGATGTAAATGTAATTGAAGGTATCTGTGACCAACAGATGCATATCTATATTCTCAGTCATGTGAAATCCATAGATTAGGGCCTAATGAATTTATTTCAATTGACTGATTTCCTTATATGAACTATAACTCTTGGAAATTGTTGCATGTTGCGTTTATATTTTTGTTCAGTATAGTAAGCACGGATACAGTTTAGAATCCTGTGACGCGGGATGATGATACAGTAACTGAAGCCCCTGGGCGGCAGGTAGCTTAGTGGTTTAGAGCGTTGTGCCAGTAACTGAAACGTCGCTGGCTCTAATCCCCGAGCCGACTAGGTGAAAAATCTGTCGACGTGCCCTTGAGCAAGGCACTTAACCCTAATTGCTCCTGTAAGTCGTTCTGGATAAGAGCGTCTGCTAAAATGACAAAAATAAATAAATATATATATATACATATATCCTGGGTCATGATATAATAACTAAGGTAGATATTAGCGTAACATCCAGTATCCCAGCCTTATAATGGAGTAAGTGGGAGGAAAGCTGCCAGGACCTTCTCTTGGTGAAGACCCAGAGCAAGGGCACAGTCTCCCCAGCCCCATAGATCAGCCAGCCCTGAATGTCAACCCGCACAGCAGCCGCTGCAGTGCCAGGAGTCCCCTTCTCGCTCCCTCTCTGGCCCGTGATGGGCTGTCTGGTGACACCACTGTGCTAATGACCCGGTTTGGGAGTTGCTCTGCAGGGCTCCTTGGCTAGGAAACATGGAAGTCGTGGATGGATATCAACTGGAAGGTCACTGTGTTGACGAGGACCATGCATTCGCTTTGCGTTCCGGGTCTACTTTGTGACACCTTTTGGTTAACGATGGCCGGTGCTGTATGAGGGACCTGTGAGTATGTGGAATTATTGACCACCTAATGTTGATGATAAGAATTTCATACCGTTTTTTTGAAATTGTGACTCTAATGTAAATAAGCATTTTAATTATATTTTTGCTGTGTGTGTGTGTGTGTGTGTGTGTGTGTGTGCCTGATGTTTAATTTCTTAATGATTTTAGATAACTGTGATTCTGGAGAACAGAAGACTGTTGCCTTGCCAACCAACAAGTTCGTGATTTTTCAGCTCTATGTTTTTGTTAGTTCTTTTTTAATCCGTTTGTTGTGTGAGCATGCCTCAGTGCTCAGAGAGGCCAATGTTTTCAGTTACTCCCCACAAGATTCTTCCCTCAGCCTCAGGAGTTTGGCTTGTTGGAGCATAGTGTAAGGTCCTGGGAGATGGTTCCTCCAGTGATGGGGGCGCTGGCTCGACCCCTCTCATGCCTAGTGTGGGTGGCATGGCATTGGAGTGGGGAGACACTGCAGTGGAGGTCCAGACAGAGGCTGCATGATGCTTCTGCTTCACTCTCCCAGGAGCATAACCTTATTCTCAGGGTCATGCATTCTAGCTAGCACTGTAATTATAAGCAAAGAAAAAAATAAGTTGAATCTTCTATTCTTTCTGGAGATGAATATGTAGTCCCTCCTCAAGGGAGACATTCACATCTCAGAGTTCTAGTGGATGGGTTTTAATGAGGCAAGTTTTGTGTGTGTAGGGGGGCGCGCGCACATGCTCTGCCCTGGTCTAACGAGTGTAATTGACCGACTGTGGGTGCGCGGTGCTGTTTTACCATTTGCGAGGGCCTTCAGGGTTCGAATGATAATTTTTGCGGGAGACACTGATTTGGCATTAAAACTTTTTAAAGACTCTTAGTTGATTTGTAGTCAAACACAGACATCAGAATCTGAAACCAGAGAACTCTGTGAACTCAACTAGGAACTGATTTTAGACCACTGTTTTTGGCCGATGTGTCTGACGAGTGAAGCCCCAGACAGATAGACTGACAAAGTAGAGGGCTTGGGGGCTCTGGGTGAGGGGGAAGGCTGTGATCCTGACCACAGATTCCGCTAGGGAACATTTCATCCTACTGAGAGACAGAGTGGAAACTCAGATGCTCTGGCACACAAACTCGGCATGGCGTCTCCGTGTCTCACCAACTAGCTATGGGTGGTGGAAAAATCAACCAGAACACAACTGCTCAGTTTTACTCCAAGATTCTCTAAGGATTTTAGTCTACTAATAATCATAGTTTTTGTGGCTGTTTGTCTTGTTTTCTCTTTCCTTATTTTATTTTCAGCAATTTAGCTATTATTATCATTCTACTGCACCCTCAAATAAGTCTTGATTTCATAACTTTCAGCTGAAGGCTTAGCTGAGATGCCCTTGTATTTTGAGGGTTCAACTAAATGATACCAAGAGATTATACAGAATATTATTCTACCTTTTTCAGATATAGTGTATGTGATATATTTGAAAGCATTTTATGGTGTGTTGTCCCATTTGTTTTAGTGTCTTCACACCACATATTTTCTTAAGCGTGGCATGATGATCATCACTGAAGAGACAAATCGTCTATAGCTCTATTCTTCCCATCAGTTATCTTTCACTCTTTTCATTCCCTCTCTTTTCATTCTCACTTTGTCTCCGCTTGGTGGGTGGGGACAACAAACAATTTGGTTGATTATCAATGTTCCTATTTGTTTGTGAAAACCCCATATTTGATTTCCAATTCCAAACTCCTAGAGGTCTTCCATTGGGATCACGAGTCATGACAGCCTATTGTCACAGACTCCTGAACAACACCCTTCACATGAAGCTCCTCTCACTCACACACAAAAACAACAACTTCTGAGCAACACTCCACATCACTACTGTACCTTAGAGAGTGAACTGAGCGAGCGCTGCTAAGCCAAGTCAAGTCTTTTCCCTGTGACTTTGTCATCTAATCAAAGTAGCAAACAGCCCTGGAGGACCAGGCGAGGAGCATACTGTTTGTTTGTGTTTGTGAGATTATTCAAGGTGTTAAGGCGGTAGGGGGTAATGGGGGAAGCCAAGGTGGTAAAACTTTGGGAGAACCTCATGACAGTGCGTGGGGACTGCGAGGAAGAACTTCTGGGCACAGTTATGATTGAAGTTTATGGCAGCTGGGACCTCCTGACAGAATCCAAGCACCTACAAATAGATGTTTCATATGTGTGTTTACCCAGTGTTAATGTAGTTCGCAGGTAGCTTTGAATGCACCAAAGCACATCATATCAATCTTTGCCACTCTTCGCTTTTATTTCTTCTTTCGTACACACATTTCTGTGTGTGGCAGCATGTGGGTGGGGAAATGGATAGAAGAGTGCAAGTTACGGCTAAGATTAGAGGATGTATAATGCGCTAACAAAATAAAAGTCTTGACAGCTTATGTAGGTCATAAGTTCCCACTTATGCAGTTCAGGTCCCTGTGTACAGAGAAACAAATAGTCTGATTCAAGGTAATAACTCATGAAAAAGGACAAATAATATTCAAGGCTTTCTCTGTCTCAAAAATATAAGCGATATTTGTGATGTTCAAACCCTGTCTTCTTCGGTTTACCACTTTTGGTGCTCTACAGCCAGCCAGCAAAGGTCTTTAGGTCTACCCATGACCTTGGATAGCCTTTCCCCTTCAACCCTCCTCCACACTCCCACTTTCTGGCAGGCCTTTCCCCTACAACCCTCCTCCATACTCCAACTATCTGGCAGGCCTCCCTGAGATCAACTCTCTCTAAATATTTTGTAAAACCTCTGTGAGGCAATATGAAACTCAATAAAGTACTAGAAAATGTAGGTGTGTCTGAATAGATGGAAAATAGAGTTGTGTTTATGATAAATGGAACATAGCAATTTATCACATATACTTGAAAAAGTTAATGGACATTTGCTTGGGAAATTAAATATTGGATTTGTTACTTACAT